>NW_018406397.1:2514648-2610557 GCF_002113885.1 Mizuhopecten yessoensis
CCCCCCCCCATTTATAACATTATTAACATCTCACAATTTTTTCATTATTGTTCTTGTTCTTCCGAGGACTTTCCAAATTTCGACCCAAAATAATATGAAAATCCCCCGTCAATGATTGGCTGTGTAGTAAACTATAATCTTGATGATATGACCATTGAAAACAACATTGTGACACATTAACAATTTCTGACAGAAATGTGTCATTTCAGAACCACATCAACTTTGGCCCCCATTCATTCAATTTTTAAGTGCTGTGCACTTTTCAATTTTTGTGTTGATATTATTGGCGTCTGTCCGGGGGGGGGGTATAGATATATGTAAAATCGTCAGTATCCCAGTTCCGGCATGTTAAAATTAATCAAAATTGAACAGGCAGATACTGTTGTTGGTTTTAAATAAACGAGTTACGGAATAATTCTCAAGCTGTCAACTTTTAACACATGTTATTGAAAGTTTTTGGAAATACCGACACGGCATATGTGGTAAATAAACATGTTGTATTAACAACTTCTTTGGATGTTAACACATTTCTGTGCACTCCGATTAATAACTGACATTCGTGTCTTTGTCCATGAAAACAAAACTTACCTTATTTGTAGGTATAGATCGCAATCTCTTGAAAATTGTTTGGATATCTGACTTCGTCGGTTGATCTGCCATTTTGGTGACGTTTTCTTATGAGTCACATGATCGCTAAAGTATGAGGAACGGAGTCGACGTTTTGCCTAGATTTCATTGGTTGACGAGTAACTACTATAAACAATATGGCGGCATTTTGCATCATGCCATACGGAAAAGTCACAACACTGCTAGATAGGTGAGTGTATCCACAGGTGTCGTTGGGTCAGAACATGCGTCCACGGAGTAAATATCATGTTAAAATAACTAGTCAGATAGATATACTGCAAGTTGCAATGTCTCCTTCTTTTAACCATGCAATCAACATCATTCTTGTTGTCGCAAGAATAGCACTACAGTGCTAATGTTATTATGTTACATGTATATGCGACGTTAAATAAAGCTTCTTGAATCTTGAGTTGATGAATGATGGCCTTGCTGGTATGATTTACCTGTTATGTGCATGCCTCTGCTGCACACTTGGGACGGCCAATTGTGTTCCTGCGCCATATGTAATTAGTCTTGATGTTCATGCCAACCATTTTATCACTTTTGCACTTTAATTTTAACCATGTCTTGTGATACCTGATGATGCTTCTATGCTTTTACTTCCTTTCATTTTTTGCTTAGTGCTCTTATTGACACACGTCCCTGCAGGTAGAGCGTAAGAATTGTACCTGCTGCCCCAATTGCATGATCGTAAGAGGCGACTTAATTTGGGACCTTATCTTTTCTCTCCTTTCTAAATAACTTTCTTCTTCCTAATGTCTCCCTTCACAATGCCTCACTTTTGGCCATTTGTTGAGCGTTCGCCCCTGTGAGGAAGGCTTTGGTTTCTGTCCCCTGGCCGAGACATACCAAAGTCTTTAAAAATGGTAGTTTCTACTCCAACTTAATGCTCAGCAAATTAGGAGTGGGACGACTGATTCGCCCGTTGTCAGTATAATGTGACCGGGTGAGGCGTCCTGCTCAGGGTGTCTTCGGCAGTATGTCTCAGTGAGGTAGCACTATAAAGTCGGCATCAGTTCCGCGCTATCACAAGGAGAGGAACACGAACATATCGCAGCCTCCCAAAATACACACACATACACTACAAGCATGCATCTTGCACACAGGGGAGGCCATCCTTAAATGACCTTAGCTGTTAATAGGACGTTAAACAAAATCAAACAAACAAACAAACAAACAAATCTTATTTACACAATGTATGACTTACTCAATGCTTGTCAAATCATGGTTTTAATTTATACTACAGAGTATATTAGCGGATTTAACTTGTGCCATATTGGCATTTGTGTATATACTTAACCATTTTTTATGGTTTCTTAGTTTGTGAGCATGTGGCGTGATTTTTTGTGCAGCATCAGTTTTAATATAGCTTTTTATAATAATGATAATATTTATTCAGTAAAAGGCAAATAATACACATATATCACATTTTGCAGATTGGACATATATATATATATATATATTATCACAGAATGAGATCTTATTTTTACAAGTTATTTATGCCATAGAACTAGTAATCAGTCAGGTGTTAAAACTGGATTGGATTAGATTAATTTAGGCCTTTACCTGGGATGACCCATAAAGCCACGCTGTGACTTAATTCCAGTGGGGTCCCTTATATCTAAATAAATCAATTCAATTCATAAAATAGTAACATAATTATATAGTATATATTGATAATTTGATGAGACTGTAAGACAGTTCTTTTATAAAAAAAAAAATAGATATAAAAATGTTACATGTGCCATAGGCTATCATCAATAAAATAATGCTGGTAATTGAATGATATAAAATATGAAGACATTAACAATATATTGGAATTTTAACAATCAAAGATATATAGTATTAACTTAAAATGTTACCTGCCAAAGAGCTGGTGGTTGGGCCAATCCCTACCGACCAAACTCTCGGACATTAACGTACATTAATATAATTGATTGACATGTACTGGTATATAACTTATACTAATAAAAATCTGACACAACATAAAAAATGGAATGTAAATAGGATTTTAGTCAAATGTGTAATGATTTTGAATAATTCAATTGACAAATTTTAACATGTTTTATTTAAATTAATTGCTACTTGCAGAAGAGGGCTGGTGGTTTGGCCAATCCCTACCGACGAAACTCTCAGACTGCATATAAAGTAACATATTGATTTTGTTGATCCCACCTAACTTTCTTGCATCAAAAACAACATTTCTAGTTGACGTAAAAATGCTTAGTACCGTTGGAAAGATGGATAATTTTTCTTTTGAAAACCTCCTATATGCACGTAAAATGTATTCTACTTCCGCGGACGTGATCTTCGTTTCCTCCAAAAACACACATCATTTCAGAGTTTCAAAGTTTTTCAAAGTCATATAGGGCCACGTTTTTTGTTCATGAAGTTGACGTCAGCCACATGCTGAGACATGCAGTGTTGGTTGGCTGGTAATTTTAGCTAATCACACCCCAGCGGTCTCGGCACGTGGCTGACGTCAACCTCATGAATATACAAATAAACTGCAATTTGCAGACTTTACCTGCATTTTGACGATCCATGACCCTCATTTCATAGCTGCAAACTTGGCAGTTATGCCATTCTGATCAAAATTGATTTATTTTGAGCAAATTTAAGTGTTGAGTTGAACTAGATGAAATTTGTGTATATATGATATTTACCTAGGTAGTAGACAAATATATAGGCCTCACATATTTGAGTAATTCTCTTGGCTCATCTGCAACATTCACCAAAATTAGTAATGATGCTTTGAGATGCTAAGTACAATGAGACAGTCTGTTTTTCATCACAGGTGTGTGCAATGTCTGGTGAGTAATCTAGCGACCTCGATAGAAGGTTTGGAGACATTGCCGGGCCATCTCAAGGACAAATGTGTTTATTTAATGTCAAAAAGAGGCCTAATCACAGACACAAACATATCAAAGGTTTGTATTCATTTTCACCAAATTCCTTGATCTCTAGGACTTGAAATAAAAAACCAAAATTGTTAGAACTGAAATATTGAATGTTGTTGACTATCAAGTAAATTGAAAGATGTTCATTTCTTGAATTGAATATAAACAGGCTACTTGGATTTTGGTAAAAAATATCATGCCAGTAGCACTTGGATAATACTTCAGATTTGTTTCCAGTTCTTTAAGAACAGGTGAAGACTATTTTGTAAATTTTGACTGAACATGAACTTAATGATGCTTAGCAGCATCATAGTAAGTCGAGTGTGACAAATGATTCTTCGCAAATTTAAGAGTGAGCAAGGCTAGTTATTCATTATTATTGGTTATTATAGCTATCTCATCCTTGGTTGTCTTAAAAGATCACTTAGTAATAAAAAATTAATCAAATCAAGAGAGAATAACATGATGACCAACAATCCCTTAGTTATTGTTTGAGGACCTGAATTTCTACTGTCCTGTATTAGTTCATGAACAGATATTTTTTTCTGCAGGTGTTACATGAGAAACTGAAGGTGTTGGACCTGAGCGAATGTGAAGTTTCAGATGCTGGGTTGCAGCATCTCTCAAAATGTTTACAGTTGAAAAAAATAGATCTCAACTCAGCAAAATTATCCCGCGGCAATATTTCATCCGAAGGTAATTAAAACAATTATGGCTGAGATTCTGGGTTAAGCAGTGCTGACTTACAGAAGAATTCTATACAGTATATATATTCCAATGTTTTCCTTTCCTATAGTTGTCTGCAAAACTAAGTCTGTTATAAGGAACTGTGAGTTTGGAGATACTAACAATCTTTCTACTATGATCCAGAAAAAAACAATTAAAGTTACAATTAATTGAAGAATTTTTAAGCTGTTAGATCATTAAACTTCATTACAATTGATTAACAATTAATTGCTGTAATCGTTAAATTTTAACAAACACTTATTTTTGTCAACACGATTAAAATGGAATGATTAGAATATTGTGCAAGTTTCATAAATGTCTGTTAAAAAGTATATTATATTATGTTATTGCATTATTCTGGACATAATGTATAAGAAATTCAGAATAAACAATGTTTGCTAAAGATATTACATAAAAGGGGCATCACTCCTGTAAAAATAGCTGGATTGAAAAATAAGCATATGCGGTCAATTTCACAGTGTGTTGTTTATATCAATCTGTGCAGTTTTACAAAAATGGATGGAAGCTGTAGAAGGAATTAGATTTTTAAAAGGGACATTACTCCCTTAAAAATAATTGGTCAGAATGATTTCACAAAATATTAATGATTATGACTGACCATATTGATATCATATGATGAAAATATCCATGTACTAATGAAAGTAAAAAATATTGAACCGACGATATTTTGTATGATGCATGTACTACTAATTAATCATAACACTAATTAGCTGAGAATAACTTGTGTTAACATGCAGGTATCCTGAATGTAACACACACCTGTACACAGCTTCAGACAGTCTACGTTCGTAGGTGTATCAACCTGACAGACGAGGCAGTCATCGCTCTGTCCAAGTCCTGTCCACAACTCAGACTGCTCAACGTTGGGGGATGTCACCTCCTCACAGACAGGTCACTTTTGGCGCTCGGAGAAAACTCCCACTTCCTCAAAAGTGTTAACTTCTCCAAAACAAAGGTATACTGCATCAGATCTACATTAATATTCACCTGATTAGTTATTTTTGGTTTGAAGACAGTTCAAACATTCCCGGAAAAATTAACCTGGAGTTTGGATCAGTTAATAATTCAATGTTAATAATTTATAACAGGAAAGAGATTGGTGTACTTCCATCTCCAACCAGCAACCCCAAGCTTCCCAGTCTGCCACTCTACTGATTGAACTTAATGGAAATTCCCTCTAGAGCAATTTAGCTAGATGGCGATCATAATCTTATATATAATTAAAACCTGCCACAATTTATTAATTTCCTAGTGCTAGATTTGAAAAGATATAGGTATATGTCATTATGTGATCATTGTGGTATTGCATGTTTTTTTTTCTTTTCTTTTTCTTGACAATGATGTAGACTTTCTTGAGAATTGATAAATGATATTATAATACTGTTGCTAATACAAATATACTTCTTTGCTTATACATGTCTCGGTTAGAGAGTTTCACAATAAGACAAAACAGACTGCTGGCATTTCTTTTGTTTTCTTTCTCAGTACTAAACTAAAAATCTATAGTAGTATTAGTTAACCCTTTTTTGTTTTTATTAAATCAGTGTACTCATACAATATCATAGATAATCGATGATGACAAAAAAGGCAGAAGTATAATGAGTGTAAAATATATACCTTGGTAATTTGTTTTAATCAAGAGCAAGAGTATTCGAAAAGTAGATATTGTATATGTAGAAGTTTGTTTTAGTGGATAGTTGGCCAAGATGAACTATAAACAGATGAGCTGATATGAGATAATTTCCATCAACAGGTGACGGATAATGGTGTGGTTGGGCTAGTCAGTGGAAGCTGTGCCAAGACATTGAAGGTAATATAGCAAAATGTTAACTGCTTCAATTTTGTTAACTCATGCAGTGTTTTATTTATCTGTGAGTCTTGTGTCAGTTGCTCACATTTTTTTAAATTTGACTTGTTGAAATTGAAAATTCATTAAGTTTACATAGAATGACTCACTGCTTTTCAGAACTTGACCGAAACTCATCTGATTACTATATATATGTACTTGGTATGTGAAAAAGATGGACAAAAAACTTCACACTAAAATTAGTTCACCTGGCTTAGCATCCATTGTCTGTCCATCGTCCATCCTTGCTTCTCGTTGTATCCAACTTTTCCTACGTTAGACTACTAGTTCAGAAGAGCTGAATGGGTTTTGCTGTAACTTGTCATGGAACAGCCCTGGCCGAAATGAATTCAGTGTTGTGTAAGTTAAGGATGTATCTTTAAAAGACTACTCATTGAGTATGAGTGAAAGGATTTTAATCTTATTCAAACATGTACCACCCTTGGGAATTCAAACCAAAGTATAAATGAAGAGGAACAGAGGAGTGGGCCAAAAAGTGGGAATATGGGTTATGTAATTAACAAAAAAAAGAAAGAAAGGACTTTGACACATTGACTTTACATGAGGTGCACATAGACGTGTAATACTTGATCTACATAAACCTATTGATGTACTAAATCCACTATTGACTACACAGGAGGTGCACATGGATGGCTGTGTAAACCTTACAGATGAGGCTGTAGAAGGGGTGCTACAGTTCTGTCCACAGATCTCCATCCTTCTATTCCATGGCTGTCCCAAAATCACAGGTAAAATACAATCGGTTTTAACTTTTGAGCTCCATTTTCTGCTTGAATTACCTCCCTTTACACACAACTAAGACTACATATGATCGTCAGTTGAATTGCTACAATTGTTTTAAAAAAAAAAAAATTGTCCTATATTTGTACATACATGTATTACATTATGGGTTTCTGCATTTTATTTCAGATCAATCAAGAGAAGCATTAGAACAACTAACCATTGACAGAGCAGAACCGATGAAACAGGTCACATGGACTGTCTACTGACCATTAGAAATGAAAGCCTTAATTCATTCACCCCTAAAGACACATTTGAACTCTTCCAATTCAAAGGTTGGAATAGTCCTTTATGTAATTGCAAGGGTGAATGAGCTAAGTTATCTCAGCACATTTGGACAACAACAGACCAGTGGGATAGCTGGTCATTGGGTAGTAGTCAGCTTTACTGACAAGTGAAACAGCTAGGTGACCAATAGTGCCAAAAATTGAATCAACTTAAATGGAGTGACTTGTATCTCTGTACAATGCACCCGATGTAACTGGACTTGACATTAACCAATCTAATTAGAATCAGACCACTCAAGACTGCTTCCTTACCTACGCTGAGAGAGCCGTAGGTAAGAAAGCAGTCTTGAAAGACCTGATTTAGATTAATTAGATTGGACTTTAACTAGACACAGATCAAGTGTTTTTTTTAAGTATTGAACTGCTTTCAGTTGGCATTCATAGGCAATATGAATGCAAACTAGACAAAGGCAAATTCAATGAAGCGTGCTAACGCTTCATGTTGGATGTGCGTTTGTCCAGTTGGAATTCATTTTTCCTATGAACTCCAACTGAAAGCAGTTCAATGCTTATATTTACCATTTTTGGAATCTCTTCATCTCATAGAAAACTCAATTACATTTACTATTATTCAACATTTAATAAAAATAATGTATGTATCGTGTATGCTTGTTCAATGAATAGAACAGCCATCGCTTGGGAGGTTCAGTGGTATCCAACGTTACAATTATAACAATCGGTCCATGGCATTCATAGCCTATATGATTGCCAACTGAATTTGGTAGTGGCAATGCCATATGATGGTAAATATAGTATGATGGACTGTGCTGACATTTGGACTCAGGAGCCACATGAACCTTTATTTAATAATATCTGTGCTACGCAGTGAATATGTCCATGTAAAAGATTTTTTTGTCATATGCAACCAGATAAATTTATCTTTTCAATTGTGTAAATGTCAAAAGAGGTTCGGGATGATGTCATAATTAGACCAAAAGACATGACGTCATAGTTGACAATGATCAGAAACAGTTTTTTTCAATAAATTATTGGTTATAAAATGAACTTTATTTCTCATAAATATACTGACTCATCATAATTCTCATTATACTCAATATAAATCTCATTATACTTAACTAGACTAGATTTTTCCAGTATGTTGACATAATATTATTCTCATTATATTGAACCAATTTGAGATTTTTTTCCTTTGCAAAAATTTCCTTAGTGGGAAAGCATGTCTTAATTAAATGAGTATAATAAACTAAGAAAATTTCAACGTCTAGTTCAGTAGTTGGGTAATTCAGTTCCAATAGTTGGATTTTCTTGAGTAATTTATTTGTTCAGTAAAAGACACTTTAGTTAATCTCAGTTAAGGATGACCGGACAACATATCGACTGGACAGTGATTACAAGTTTTAACACACTTGGGCCCCTTTCCCGTATCTGGTTCAACCAGTTGAAACAGTTGAACCTGAAAGAAAGCGACAGGCACAGATCTGAACAGAGGCTGACTTCAGGAATATTCGGCATGTGTAGATTGATGAGTCCAGACATGCCTGACCAAAACTAAAATGCTGACTCTTGCTAGTTTGCGTTATTTCTTTATTAAACAATGTCTACCCAGATGCAGAATTGAAGATAATTATAGAATTAAGTTGACGCATGAAAGATGGACATATTATTTTTGATATATTGTTATTATTTCTCCAAAACTGCATTTTTAGCTCTGCCCTCAGTTTGGTCCAAGTGCGTTCTTTTAACTTGGAATGTTTCTACGCCACCTGAACCGTTTTAACCGGGATACCCGAATGCGACCTTATTTACAGTAAGTGTGTCATAACATTGTCCTCTAACTTTCAAGTGGACATTGCCAAGTTATCTTTTCCATGAAGTGAGCAGAGGATTGTTCATAGAACCAGTACCAGTTTATGGAAAATTCATCCTTATCATTCCACATGTTGATTGCTATAGCCATTTTATACAATGAATTTGATTAACATTCTGTTTTTTAACACTATACCTTTATTTTTTACCTCTGTATAGAACAAATGATCTAGTGGTTATGTGTCCAGTCTAACGGATGTAAAAATTCTCTTGGGGTACTACTCAAATTTATCCGTTATAACTGTCATACATATGTAATGTGTGGTCTTAAATTTTACTCCAAAGGGAGGTAACTTGAATGTGATACAGGGATTTGGAAAGTGCTACAATAGTTTTTGTATACTACACAACACAGTATACATATTTTCTGGAATGTTCTTCCACTAATGTGTTCATGATGATTTGACTTTGAAAAAGAACAATAAAATAATTGTCTGATTTAACTTGAAGTTTATATTTTATATATTTATTCATATACCATAAAAAGGTATTTTCTAAGTGTTTAAAACAATTTGGAGATAGTAAGATAATTTCCCGATTTGGAGAAAATGTTGATATTTTTACAGTCTGACTGTCAAGCTTAGTATTCCATTGATACATTACAGTTTAAACCAGGAAGTAGTATTTCATATTATACAACTGCAACAATAGCAGACACCATTAAAAAGATAGAACTAGTTGTTCCATACAGCTGTTAAACACCTAGTTTTACACGATGCTCTCATAAATCAAACACCGGTGTCATGGACTATATTGTAGTGGTAAACAGTAAAGCAATTTTATATTCAAGGGTAGTGTTGTTTATTCATGAGTTCTATTTACATATCAATAACCGAGATAACTGCATCTGCTGTCAATAATAGCTCATCACAACCCCAACATCAGTGATAACGGACTAGATTCTGGATAAAAACATTTTTATAGAAATGCAATATTGACAAGGAAAATCTCCAGGAGAATTTTATTCTTACTCAAAGATACAAAACTTTCCCGTCCAACAGTGGAAATGTTAACAGCAGCCATATCTTACCAATATAATGTTGATGATGAAAGAGTTAATATTTCCATAAAGTTTAATTACATTTTTTTTTTTTTTTAAATTTTATCAATTTTACCAGCAGAAATAAAAGAAGAGTTAAAATTACCACATATTGCTGTATACAGGAAACTTTCGCCTCGTCAAATATTCACCTTTAGTCGGTAAAATCTATGTTTGCAGAATGGTGATTTTGTCCTTCACATGTAATTTATATTGATAACACAAGGCATTGTTTTTTTATGTTTGATTTAATGTTTCATTGCAATGAGACCAACAAATAATGATAACAGATTAAACAATCACAACAAACAGGACGAGGCAGTCCGAACCATGGCAAGTTTGCATACTAAATTTTAAGTATTGACTTCACATGAGTTCCATAGGGATTTAGGCATTGTTATGTATTAAACCTAGTATTGTCTTCACTTGAGATCCATAGGGATATAGGCATAGTTATATATTAAACCTAGTATTGTCTTCACTTGAGATCCATAGGGATATAGGCATAGTTATATATTAAATCTAGGATTAACTTCACATGAGATCTGTATGGATAGGCTTAGTTATCTTTATTATCCCTTTCACCACTGTAGACCATAATGGACTTATCCAGATCAAGGTGTGGTAGAGTTTATTAAAGTTACATATGAGTGAAAAGGTTAAATCCAGTATTGACATCACATGAGGTCAATAGGGATATAGGCATAGTTATCTATTAAATCTAGTATTTACTTCACATGAGATCTCTATTGATCTGTATTTTATTTTAAATCTATAATTAAAGTATCACCAGTGATTCCAGGTATATTCTGTCAGTTTATAGTATACAGTAGTGTGTCCCAACACTTTTGTACTTAAACCAGGTCTATAAAATCTTATTTTTGTTAATTTTAACTCATTTCCTCTCTCATACAAAGACAACTATTATGTTGCAGGCAATTTTAGGAATTTAGAACAATTTATGAAATGTTGCAAAATAATAGAAACAAATATTATGACCGGTCGGGGCAGCAGTCAAGCTTCCGGTCTTAGAATCAAGAAGTCAGGTGTTCAAATCCTCGTAGTGGAGACATGTTTTCTTTTGAATTTTTTTTTTAGATTAATATGTTTCTTTTGTGGATTACTCTTTGCTATACATGGGCATGCAGCTCAAAGTCAGAAAAATTATGGAACAAACTGGAACTCTTCTTCATTGGAGATACAGAGAAGTGCTTGGACACTGTATCTTAACAATCTACTGGGCCACATCTGGACTTTATTTCATTATGAGCATTTTTTGTTACGACACACTTGATGTTGGAAGAGTTGATTGACAAGAAATTATTTAGATTTTTTGAAAATTGTATTTTAGAGAATTAAGCATATAAGAAATAATTGGTTGTACCTTGCCATGGGTTGAACAGCCAAGCCCAAAGGGTTTTAACAGACTAGTTCACAAAGACAGGCAATGTCATGAAGGAAGATGTTCTTATCACAGAAAGAGACAGTCCACAATGTCACGAAGGGACACTCAGGTATAATATACAAAATATAGGTTCATCTTAAATATATATACATATTCATATTTCTGATAGTTAAAATATAAATAAGGAAGTGAAGAATAAAATATGGTATGAATCGATAATAAAATGTTTTCACTAAAAATGCTAATAAGGATATTGCAACATCTGTATATATATATATATAATAATAAAAAAGTGATCTTCACAAAGTTCAAATTGTGTTCTATGTATCAAGGGACAATGTACCACTGCCAAAAACAGTAACTGTGTATTGGAAAGGATTTTCCAGACCTGACTATAGCTTTGATAAATGATTTCCTAAAAGGTAACAATACCCTGTTGGACTTTTATGAAAAAGAGAAAGGTAAAATAGATTAAATGAAATCAACAAAAGTGTACTTGAATGTAAAACTTCAGCGGTAGCAGGCCGAGATTCGAACCCTTGACCATCAGGTTGTGATACTGTCACTCTAACTGGCCGAGTTATTTGGTCAGCGGAAGTATTCAGGTCTAAAAGTGTTTCAGTTATATCCAAATCCAATTCTAGGGGAGATTACTCATAATCAAGACCACCATTTTAGACCTAAGATGATGATGGTGACCACTTAGCAAGGTAGCAAATATAATTTGATCGGAATCTGCCAGAAATGACAGCCGACTGAGAGCCGACTGTATCATTGAACCATTAAAGTGAAGCAACATTAAGGGGCTGGTCAATGATCATTGACTTAAGACAGAACTTCAGTTATTTAGGGTGAATATTTCTGAAAAAAATTCTTGGAACTCAACTTCTTGACCCTTGGTCAGTAGTACTTATTATGAACTATCAAAATATTGAAATTGTGAGAATACATGATCCTTCCTAATACTGCATTTTCTCATGAGAAAATATACTAAGAAACTACAAAGGACATATATGCCACGAAACAAGAATGGAAACATTGCTTAAGTATACCAATTAATACAGAATGCGCTTCTTTTACACCTGTAGAATCTAACAACTTGTATTAAATGATATTGGGAGGAAAAAAGATAAAAAAACCCTCAAATATTGGGAAACTAACATAACCCCAGGTCTTTTAAACTTGCTTTTGACGTTTATTAAAATACTATAATAGGTAATGATAAATTGTTCAAAGTCATAAATATCACTTCAAACTTGCTTTATAGACATTGCTCAAGTGGTAATTAGTCCAAAACATGTTAGACAGATGGACATAAACAATATGATATGGTATGTATTGAAGTGTAAGCATAAAGACATACATACTGTTTTGGAATACATATCAAAGTTACAGACAGAAGGACATACACAATGTACTTTGTATGTATTACGTAATATTAGACAGACTTCTGCAATGTTGTGGTAATTGTATTAAAATTACAGACAGACAGACACAATGTTGTGGTAACTATTTATATTAAAGTAACAGACAGATGGACATACATAATGTTGTGGTAACTATTTGTATTAAAGTTAGACAGATGGACAAGTATTAAAGTTACAGACAGATGGACAAGTATTAAAGTTACAGACAGATGGACAAACACAATGTTGTGGTAGCTATTTGTATTAAAGTTACAGACAGATGGACAAGTATTAAAGTTACAGACAGATGGACACTCTTATTACTTGCAGAAGATCGAAAAGGTAAAGAATATTTCAATTAATGTCTCAAGTTGGTTCAGTTTATAATGACTAGACTGAGGTGGACATGTCAAGCAGATTAAGAACTGTTTACGGGTAATTTTCGCCTGGTCACGCTTTTGCGCTTCGCTAGTTAAATCCATATCAACCCAGTTTTAAATTTGCCTTATAGATGTATTACTATGAATGTTTTGTTGTTTACCTAAGGTTACTGTTATCAGGACGAATTCCCTTAAATTATTAAATTGGGTGAAAAACGTGAAAATTAAAATGCAGGGAAAATTTCCTGGTATATATATATATATCCTATTTATAAACAACTCAAAGTAGAATCCCTCTGTGTCAACACATGACTTCTGACTATAGTCGTCTGAAGGTCAGCTCAAACAATGACATCACTGTTGAAGGTCGTCATAGACCATAGATGTCCACCTCTTAAAACCATGAGGGAGATCTCCTTCATTCCACATTTCCAATGAGGGAGAAAATGTGTGAAATGCGACTGAAACTGTTTTGCTCAATTCTCTGTTCATTTTCATATATCAAAATACTCCAAAAAGCATTCATATCATTTAGACACACTGTTTTGGTCATTATACACACACCCTGTAGTAAGTAGGAGATCATTTCATCAGTGGGAGTAGATTTTTAGTGTGTGCGAGTTTGGACTTTAATGAGGGAGTTTCGAGGGAGATAGACAAATTTTGGTCCAAATGGAGAGTCTTCTCACTAATGAGGGAGGTTTTACAGCTATGATAGAAGGTTAACTTTAACTGTGACCTTTGCTGTTCTAAGTTCCCTTCAAACTAACAAACCTTCTGTAAGGTAGGGAGGTTGCAAAGAAATATAAATACATAGGTCTAAAGATATAAATGTATATAGTTTCATGATACATGAAGTTGGGAAAACTGATTTTGTACACGTTACAACTGCCTGCAGAGCTTGATAAAGGTACTCTGTTGATGATGATGATAATTGGGATGAGGACTAATGATGCAGCTCATTGTATTTTATACTTACATATACATGTACTACATTGTACATTATGCAAATAACTAAGTTATGCGTTAATCTGTCTATCAATTACATAAGAAGAATCAACCGGATATATTTCATGACGTGTAGTTCACCGAAACTACATATACCTTTATAGAGCAGGAAACACTCAATCTGTCTGACATATATTTTTGATAAAATAGTATAATAATAAAACCAAGGTGAAGGATGAATTTAGTTTTAAATAACATGAGGGTACCAAAAACTGATCTCAGAAACACATGTTCTGTTTTATTAACAAATCACATTGACCAATTACATCAGCCCGTCTCGCACACAGAAAGAGAAAATCTTTGTTGAATTTTTGTTTAACATAGCAAGCGCAGTATACATGGCATCAGCAATTTACACTTCTAAATCTAACATGCTTTGAAGTCTCAATAAATGGTTGAATTGTATGAAAAATCTGATATTTTACAACTCTGAGCTAAAGAACAACCATCACATGGCATTAGATGAGTAAAATGTAAAAATTGCTGGGCTGATAAAATTTTGATATAAACGAACATGTATAATTAATATGCTTTGGTACAATTTAATATGTTTGGAATATTGTAATATATGTTAAACACAAATTATTATATACCAGAAATGTTCTACCTTTGATGGTAAATCCATTTTCCCAAAGATGAAATATGCCCTTCATATTAAATGACTATATATATATAATATGTTGTTTACAAATGTTTGCTGTCATGATAAATTTGTCCTCATTAAGGAGGGGGAAAAGGCAGAATCATCTAAGGCAAGAAGCCCCTTAAGTTCACTTGGCTGACCTTGACACAAATCGGTACAAGACTGTCCCCACTATTGATGGAGATGTAGATTGTTTATAGATCTATAGTGTTATATCTGACAGATATCTACAATATTTACACAGGACATATTCAACACTACCACCTGAAAAATATATATTTTTTACATATGATTAAGCATCAGCATAAACAAATTTATGGTACTATATAAATTCCTCATGTTACTGTAAACAATTTAATATATTTAATCTCAGAGTTTGTAATGAATTCAAATTAGAATGACCTAATTATTTTCAAAGATCAATTTTTGCAATGAATATAAATGAATGAAACTCACTTAAGGAATTAATAAGTTATAAGCAGTTATTCCGGCTATATTCATTACCGTATTCGGAAAGTTAAAATATGATATTGACAGATTTTCCATACACAAACACCACACTGGAAATGATATTATTCTGCCAGGCAGTGGCCTCAGAAATGATTCTATTCTCTGATATTCCAGAATGTCACACAAGCCATCAATCGTTTTTAGCCTGCTTTATAAATGTGACCTAGAAATACCATTTCCAGCTGCTCTCAGACTTTTAACCTCACAAAACTAGAGAGTTCTCTACTTGCTATAATAAAAACGGCACAAAGCGAAGCTTGTGATTATAAATTGGATATGTCTGTATACGTGTAATCATTGTGTCAGGCGAGTGTCTAGTCTCCTAATTAAAACTCACGTCTATATATATCTACTTATAATTTCAAAATTATATACATTTTATATCAACTTTAAATGACAAATATTTTATTGTGTTTTTGTTTGTTTTTATAAAACGGTATTATTGTTTTACACGAAAAACAGTCAAAGCATTGTGGGTATATATACAAAGTGTGGCATGCTGGAATACGACTGACACATATAGGCCAGGTATATATATAGGACATCACACATATATATAACGCCTCAACATAACACACATCTGTTGTCACGGTTACATTACCATAATAGTCCAGTTTACTATTTCCTGGGGCATTAGACATCCATCAGAAACGTCCCACTAACTCTCATTCGGTATCTGTCTCCAAGACGAGTCAATTTTACTCAGTATCATTCTTTTGTTTACGTAAGAACATTGATACTTGTGTAATATTTCTTCAAATCTGTCGCATGTTTGTTTACAATTTTCAACAAATTTGTTTACGAAACTTTTCCTTCAAACATTTCTGCACAAATGTGATCCCTTTTGTAATATTTCTTCCTAACCTGTAGAAACTCTCACTGGTGTGCAAGTGTTTATGTTGACGTTTATCTAGAGCTCTTTAATGTCAGTCTGGTTTGGTGAATGAGATCCCTATATAAAAATCTGGGAGCTCTATCATAGGAGTTTGTTTATTTCTGTGTGTAAGGTCTTCTAGGCATGTCTGTAAGCTCTTTTTCATCAGTCTGATGGTTTTATGTGTCAGCTTTTCTATACATCTGTATAAGCTCTCCTACATAATGATGTTGATAATCCCTGCTACACATGTCTGTAAGCTCTTTTGCATAAATCTGTAAGCTTCCATTTTGTTTGTGAGTTTTCCTGAAGGTGTCTGAATAGGCTCTTTTACATCAGTCTATTGGAGTTCTTTACATAAGTCTGTTGGTTATTGTGTAAGCTTTGTCTGAATAAGTTCTTTACATAAGTATGTCTGAATAAGCTCTTTTGCATAAGTCTGTTGGTTATTGTGTAAGCTATGTATAAATAAGCTCTTTTACATAAGTCTGTTGGTTATTGTGTAAGCTATGTCTAAATAAGCTCTTTTACAAAAGTCTGTTGGTTATTGTGTAAGCTCTATACATGTCTGTGAGCTTTGGTGTGTAAGCTCTTGTATAAATGTTTCAGTAAGCTCTTTAAATGTTTGTGGGCTCTTTTGCACAATTTTACCTTAGTCTCTCTCTATATACTGTAAGCTCTCTTACAAGTCTGTCACATTTGTGTAAACTCTGCAATCAATCAATAAATGTCTGTAAGCTTTTTTTACATCAATCTGTCATTTTTCTGTAAGCTCTTACACATAAATCGGTTCTCATACCTGTTCTGTCTAGTCTGCCCATACAACCATTTTCTACAAATCTTCTTGTTATTTAGCTTTAAATATAAGAACCATGTTCTACAATATAAATGTTGCTGTGACACCTAGGTAAAACTGTCTTCTATCGAAATACAAGTGCATGGTATTTTTTGTACATCTATATTGCATACAAGTATTGATTTTGAGCTTGTTTTATCCTATACTTACAGATAGGCATATATGATATCCTCCATCAATCATTCTGCAAGTATATATATCAGTTGTGATGATATTGATATAGCTTAATAATGGATGATTTTGAAAACTTCAGAGTTGAAAATAATGTAGATGCCGGTTTGTCTCATTTCAAGATTTAGCATTGCTATTTAATGTCATTCAGATAAATTGTACATTAAGGTATTTCATCTGGGCTCACATCAGTGTAGGACATTTTCCTCAAATTAAAGAGTAAATTTTTCAATGCAGCTTGGGGTGGGAGATTTTATGAAAAGTGATCAGTGTCTGCAGCAAATAACCTTAAAGACCCGCACCCATCTGTAGCTATCAAAAGTCTAAAACTACTAAATGTCTATCATCTTAAACATATGTTAATAATCATATACTATATGTTTGTATCTACCATCATTTAACAACTACCATCTGTCTATATGTACCACCTAATTACATCTACCACCTGTCTATAACTACCACTTACTTATAGCTACCAACTGTCTATAACCACCATCTGTTTATAACTACTTCCTATTTATAGCTAATACCTGTCTATAACTACCACCTATATTTAAAGCCAATACCTGTTTATAACTACTACCTATTTATAGACAATACCTGTCTATAACTACCACCTATCTATAGCCAATACCTGTCTATAACTACCACCTATCTATAGCCAATACCTGTTTATAACTACTACCTATTTATAGCTAATTCCTGTCTACAACTACTTCCTATTTATAGCTAATACCTGTTTATAACTACTACCTATTTATAGCCAATACCTGTCTACAACTACTTCCTATTTATAGCTAATACCTGCTTATAACTACCACCTATATTTAAAGCCAATACCTGTTTATAACTACCTCCTATTTATAGCCAATCCCTGTTTATAACTGTAACCTGTCTCTAACTACAACCTATTTATAGCTAATCCCTGTCTATAACTACCTCCTATCTATAGCCAATTCCTGTCTATAACTACTACCTATTTATAGACAATACCTGTCTACAACTGCTTCCTATTTATAGCTAATCCCTGTCTATAACTCCCCCCTATCGATAGCCAATGCCTGTTTATAACTACCACCTATTTATAGCCAATTCCTGTCTATAACTACCACCTGTCTATTATGTGACTATAACTACCATCTGCCTATTATGTGACTATCACTACCACCTGTCTATTATGTGACTATAACTACCACCTGTCTATTATGTGACTATAACTCCCACCTGTCTATTATGTGACTATAGCTGCCACCTGTCTATTATGTGACCATAACTCCCATCTGCCTATTATGGGACTATAGCTACCACCTGTCTATTATGTGCCTATAACTCCCATCTGCCTATTATGCGACTATCACTACCACCTGTCTATTATGTGACCATAACTCCCATCTGCCTATTATGTGGCTATAACTACCATTTGTCTATTATGTCAATAGCTACCATCTGCCTATTATGTGTCTATCACTACCACCTGTCTATTATGTGACTATAACTACCACCTATCTATTTCAACTATCACTTGTCTATTACAACTACCACTTATCTATTACAACTACCACTTATCTATTACAGCTACCACTTATCTATTTCAACTATCACTTGTCTATTACAACTACCACTTGTATATTACAACTACCACTTGTTTATTACAACTTCCACTTGTCTATTACAACAACCACTTGTCTATTACAACTACCACTTGTCTATTACAACTATCACTTGTCTATTACAACTACCACTTGTCTATTACAACTAATACTTGTCTATTACAACTATCACTTGTCTATTACAACTAACACTTGTCTATTACAACTACCACAACTACCACTTGTCTATTACAACTACCACTTGTCTATTACAACTATCACTTGTCTATTACAACTACCACTTGTCTATTACAACTACCACTTGTCTATTACAACTACCACCTGTTTATAACTACCACCTATTTCTTTCTACCACTTAACTATAACTACCACCTGTTTATAACTACCATCTATTTGTAACTACCACCTGTCTATGAAAACCACTTATCTAGATAGCAACCATCTATTCATAACTATACTGTTTGTTTGCAACTACCATTCATCTCCCACATGGCTGTAACTACAACCTGTCTAAAGTGACCACCTGTCTGTAGCTACCACATGCCTATAACTGCTACCTGTCCATAACAACCAGTATTAAAATCGTCCAATTGTAGCTTTTTCAAGCCTACCACTGTTTAAGGACTATTTTTGTATTCAGTGTTGAGCAGTGTTTGTAGACAGTCATCTTACAGTATTAAAACAACATGACAGCGATTTATTTTAATCTTCATGATACATTGTACTGGAAAGTTTTCGAAATCATCCATTGTGTCAACTACACCTTCCAATTTAAGTGCCTAGATTTGAGTTTATTCATTTGTCATATACTCAACACTTATTACCCACATTCTTATAACCAGCAAAATGATAACAAATTATGCCTTTTTAAAGTAACATTTTTTTTTTACAGGTCCCTCTGGTGTAAGTTAAAAACATGTTTTACTGTATTTTATATGTGCTCAAAAAAGTACAAGTGTGAGTAACCCTTATATCAACATTCTAATTTGTGACCTGCATATTTTGACGAAGTTTAGTGAAGACATATACAATACACCCACATCTATAATTCCTACAGTCGTAAATATGGTCTACACATGTGTCTTTTGGTTCTCGTGCAGATTTCATGGTTTTCTGGATATTTCAGTATCAGTGTCTATAATACGTAGAGAGAAAGGTTCACTCTACAATATAGATAAACATGTACAACTGTCTTTTTCATTTTCTTGGGTAAACTAGACACAACATTCCTCCAATACGGTCTCACAATGCAGCTCAAACTGTTGATCTGCGTCAAGGAAAAATTGGCCTGGTGCAATCATCCATTGGTAATCCGCTTGCTGTCAGCCGCAGATTGATCAACTGCATCGTCTATAACTTCGGTCTTCTCACATCCTTTTTGGTCTGTCAGGAGACTAACCAATCAAAGATGGCCAATATCAAACCAAGTGCATCTCTACAGCCAATCAAAACTGATCATGTGATCAATTCGCACAATCTGGTGATCATCGAACAGCCAATCAAAATGTATGGGATGATCTGGCTAATCAGTAGGTACTTCCTTCGCTGGAGTCGACAGTCGACTGACGCGAGTGTCGACAGCCAAACTTACATTTGCCATTGGCTGTGTCGCTGCAGCAGGGCACATGCTCCTGGAGAGCGTACCACTGGGCAACAGGCTTACGGGGCGACTCGAGCATCTCGAACCAGTGGTCGCGGCCAATACCGTTATACTTCGGCCCCAGGGCACAGCACCCCATCACCTCATTACTGCCTATCCTGTAAACATATAAAACACTGATCAGAGAAAGGCTTGATCCAATCTAGTTACACGCAGCTCTGTCCCTAGATGCTACCTCGGTGCCAAATCAGATAGGATTCCATCGATGGCACCAAGGGCCACATAATACTTGAGGCAATATATGAGAATGTCCACAACAAACCAATTTTCATTCCACATAGCTCAGTTTGATCAAATTTATTCAGTTATGCTGTACTTTATCATGATTGTGTCATAAATAATAACATTGTCTGCAAATATTTTATATATATGGATCCCGTATGAACAATCTATAAATTTTTATCAAGGAAATTAGACTGGTCTGTTCTGGTAATAATTTCTGGTATATGTTTCAATGGAAAAACATTGCATGCCATATTTGTCAGTGAAGGAATTCAATGGTCGTACGTACGACTTCACACCTATAAACGTCACTTTATTTAATATGTAATCATTCAAAATGGCCGCTGCTGTTGTATATGTTTTGTCATTCCTAACTGATTACAGTATCAAGGTCATTCATCCTCTTACAAAGTCCGATACACTTTCCCAGTAGCACTGGCTCACAATAAGATTACATTTTTTTTTTCCAATTGCAAAAGCGACTTCCCAACGGTATCTAATCATCATCCCTCCTTATTCTATTTGTGATTCACGTACCGACATACAATATTTAATGAGACATAAACAATATCACCAAGGGCTCAAGAGATAAGCGAAAGCTACATCATTATTTCAAGATGCTGTTAGTCCTTTCACCCTATGTTATTTTAATAGACTCTGCCATGCACTGATCTGGATGGGTCCATTACCGTCTACAGCAGTGAAAGGGTTAAGTTGTCCTTCACATGATATATGTTGTCTTCAATCTGATCAAGCAAGAGTCAAACTCCAGCCAAACCAGTACACTAGAGTTAAATGCCTCCAAACACACTACCTCATGTTTACAGGGCTCAGTCTAAAGTAATTAAAGTTGTTAGATTGCATCCCTTGTTATTATATTTGTTTAAAATTTGTCTGGAAACTGGAATCTGAGCAGACAGTCAAGGTATCTCCTCTTCAGGACAACACTCTTATTGTACCTGTCTTGCGTCACTTTTACTTTGTTATATTATCAGCAAAAGTTGATTTGCAGATAATATCACTAAGTAAAAGTGACGTAAGAATCCCTGTCCCACACTATAGGTTTTTCCTATATAGAGTTATCTCCCCTTAATTCCATTTGGGATATAATTGTAGCGCTTTTGGTCCAGAACACATTCGTTGACCAGTTAGCTCGGTCGGTTAGACAATAGTATATTACAATGCTATGTTGGACAATTTACTGGCAATTAGGATATTTGAAAAATGAAATCAACAGAAATTCAATGATATACCATTGATTGTCATTTATATCCGGATATTCATCTATTTGTGTTATGTCATTTGTGAAAATAAGTGCATAAAAAAATATTCAACAGAGACCCAATGGACATCCTGTGTATTATATACATTGATTGGGATCCTTATCTTGAAAATGGAAAAGTAATGCATTTCATAAATACAATCGAAGAAATGAAAAAATCATTTTTTGATTAATTACAATGTCAGAAAATAATTCTACTGATTTTTATATCTTAATGCATTGTTAAATATTTAATGTACACCAACACTGGAAAACATGCTCAAAATAGAAACTGAGGTGTAGACCTTTCTCTAAAAAACAGATTATTTCATATTTTATTGCTTTAAATCAGAAACTGAAAGAACAAATTCCAAATTGCAGATTATTTCATATTTTATTGCTTTAAATCAGAAACTGAAAGAACAAATTCCAAATTGAAGAGAACATTTTACGATGACATTTTAAAAATATTTATTTCTTTCAAATATAATTTTAATTACGGTAGGTAATTTCCTCCACTATCGATCAACCCCAGATGATTCTGATGACTGTATAATACGAGTGTCAACCCCCGAAACACAGGAGCTGCCGATGGTGACATTCAGTAGGGCCTACGAGGGACAAACATCATGTTTTTATCAGGAATAGAAGTATCTAGCAGACAATCTTGCAGAGGACTTTTACAGTAAATTTCCCATTTTTGAGTGGTAATGTTTCTAGCATGTATTTGTGAGGTTGAGTAGTAAATACATGGTATATGCTATAGTTTTAGTGCCCCACCATGAGCAATTATCAAGATAGGTACATACAGATAAATGTTGGGACTTTCACATCAGGGGAGGCAGGACCCTTTGGACTAATGTGCCATTGTGCAGAGACATTCAGTCATATGTATTGTCAGATATCGGTGAATGTCAGTAAAGTCAGGTGTCAGTTAAGCCAGGTGTCAGTTAAGTCAGGTGTCAGTTAAGTCAGGTGTCTGTAAATGCAGATGTCAGTTAAGTCAGGTGTCTGTAAATGCAGATGTCAGTTAAGTCAGGTGTCAATAAAGTCAAGTGTCTGTAAAGTCAGATGTCAGTGAAGGCAGGTATCTGTAAAGTCAGGTGTTGATAAAGCCAGATGTCGGTGAAGTCAGGTGTTGGTAAAGCCAGATGTCAGTGAAGTCAGGTGTCTGTAAAGTCAGATGTCAGTGAAGCCAGGTGTCTGTTAAGCCAGGTGTTGGTTAAGTCAGGTGTCAGTTAAGCCAGGTGTCAGTAAAGTCAGGTGTCCATAAAGTCAGATGTCAGTGAAGTCAGGTGTTGGTAAAGCCAGGTGTCACTAAAGCCAGGCATTGGTAAATTGACAGGTATAGGTAGAGTCAGGTGTCAATAAACTCCAGTTTCACTGTAGATGTTTTCATTGATGATATATATCTCACTGAGCCTGCATATAATTATCAGTAACATACAGCAAAGGTCATACATTAAGGTTATGCATCAAGGTCACATCAGAATCTTACTGCATGACCGTCAAATGGTTAAGGGCCCTGTAGACCCCCAATACACACTTTTGTTTCTCTATAGCTATCCTTTCCATGGTGTCCACCTTGACATTTGTTGGCTGATGAACTACATGTATATCCGTAATGATGTCAACCCCAAATAAACGTTTAGGCTCAAATCATGCCAAGGCATACACAAAGGTCAAAACATGGCCAAAGATCAAGGTCAAACCATGTCTGAAATTGTAACATTTGTCAATTATATTACTTATTTTATCATAAAAGTCAATGTTTTTTTATAAATTACTTTCATTTCAGAAGTTTCCCATAAGTTTCAAGTCCTGTAGGTAATATATCCTTGTTAGATCTGTCTATGAAAGCAACGTATATTTGGTCAAAGTAATTTTACCTCGCCATAGGATTTGGACAATAAAAGTACTTTATCAATAAGATAAAAGTAAAACTAGACATATACTGTATACCAGGATTTTTTTGCTGCAGTTATTTAATTTCGCCTTTTTCGCCCTCCCTATTGAGGGCAAATTTACCATTACAACAAACATTTGTAAACAAAAAATATTCATAGTAATTAAATGTAAAAGGCGAAATTAAAACAGGGCTAATGTGGAATTTATGAGTGAAGGGCAAAAGTTTGACTGGACAAACATTTCCCAGTATACAGTATATACTCTGACTGAGGAGAAAGCCTACCTATCGTAGTCAATCATTTTGATGACTAGGTAAACATCGTCAACGTTCTCCTGGGGCACATCAAACACCATGGCCTCGTTGTAGACGGGGTTCAGCGTGCTCCTCTTTACCGATGTCTTCCTCTTCTTTATTCTCTTCCCCTGACACATCAGTGATACCTTCACGTAGGGATCTGTGAAAACAAACGCCCATACACTACAGTCAAACCTGCTTTAGAGACCACCTTATTTAATAGACCACCTGTGTTAAGAGACCACTTTTAACAAGAGACCCAAGGGCTTTAGCGGTCACCTGAGTCAATCATTAAACAGAAGAAGAATTTAGAAATTTGTGCCAAGTTGAATTCATTTCCTCACGAAAATATAAGAAACATACTCAAAAGTGCTATTTCCCTATATAAACTGTAGGAAACTTTACCCCTTCCCCTGGGAAGAATGAATGACCAAGGGATAGTGAAATTTACAATTTGATAGAGAACTTTAAGACATATCCATCCATCTAGAGAATTTGATTCTAGAACTTCCGGGTCTGAAGAAAAACATTTTTAAAGTTTTATCATATTTCCTCCTTTGAGCTCCGCCCAAGCCCTCTGGGGTGAAGCGGAAACTTCATTTTTACAATTTGATATCCTCTTCTACCAAGGATAATCCCTAGCAAGTTTTGTACTTGAGAAGAAGCCAAAAATGTAATAAATTACACACAACGGCCGACATGCGATGACGGACAGAAAGCAATCAGAATGCATGGTCTTGCACTTGAGCAAAGCTCAGGTGACTTAAAAATCTCCATTGCTGTTAATTTCACGTTAACAGAACGTGTATGAACAGACGACCTACAATAAGAGACTGCTTTATTGCACAGCAATGGTTAAACATGGAAGTTCCTATTGAGTGATCACATGACCGAACACTGTATGTTAATTGGATATCTACATTCCTACTCTGAGAAATTCTATAATGCTAGGCACTATCATTTTATTTAAGGTGTGTGTTTTTCACTAATATTTTGTAGTATGTAAATTATTGTTCAAATAACATTTGGATTTCATTTTGTCTTATATCTACCAGCCATTAATCTGATGGTTTTGTAGCCAATCATGCTTTTTAAGCCTGTGTGAACCTGAAGGTGCTATGATGCTAAAATCAACCTCGTAGGTTAGGATGCTACTCTTCTTTCAGATTATGTGTTCAATGCGTGTGTTTATGCTGGAATGCTAGCAGATTAATTGTAGCCATACAAGTATTGTTGCGATCTGTCACAGCACAGACTGCACAGCTACAAACACCCTGCCTACACCGAGTGATTGTGTCACATATAAACATAGCTTCGGAAACTGTAGCTTCTAGGCCCGAACTTTTAAAAAAATAAAAAAATATTGTTTAAATTAAAAAGATCGGGCCCTGAAGCTACGGTTCCCGCAGCTAATATAAACAATGAAAGCTGTGCTCAGGCCAATATGATAAATTGTTTTGTTTTGAAACAGATGTATAAATGTTTGTTGTATATAATAGAGTATTGAGGTGTTACAATTAAGTACATGTATAAATATCATGTGATAATACAAGAGGCCCAGAGGGCCTGAATCGCTCACCTGGATATCTAAGCAAACAAAGCAAAATATACTCCAAATAAACTAGATCCCTAGGGTTGTGGCCAGACCCCAGGATCATTTCTAATATCATGACTGCATTCGTTTCTTTTTGTCCAGCATTTGTATTGGGGTGGGGATCTCAACCGTTTCAAAGTTATGACCCAGGGGTTAAGTCTGCAAGGGTGGGGCAGACCCCAAGGCCATCCTGGAAGCATATGTGCATTCATCTCTTTATACTCAACAATTGTATATATGCATGGCTATAGGGTGGGGATCTCAACTGTTTCCAAGCTGTGACTAAGAAACTAGGTCCCTAGGGGTTCGGTCAGACCCCAGGGTCTATTCTAATACCATGACTACTTTTGTCTCTTTATGCCAAGCATTTGTATATACAGTTCTGGGGTTGGGATCTCAACCGTTTCAAAGTTATGACCCAGGGACAATGTCTCAAAGGGTGGGGCCAGAACCTAGAACATCCTGGAAGCAAATGGCTATGCTTCTCTTTATACTCCACAATTGTATATATGGTTATACCGTGGGGATCTCAACCATTTCCAAGGAATGAACTGTTTTTGGACCCACCCCTTAGCACGGTAGGGGGGTGTCAGCCCCACCATTTGTACAATTTTGAATCCCTGCCTCCCATAAATGCTTCTGACCAAATATGATCGATATCCATGGCATAATTTTACAGAAAAAGTTAATAGCAACATAGCGCAATTGCCCCCCTTTTAGGTCCCTGGGGGGCCAGACCCCAATACAAAATTGGTTCCCCTTCACCCAAGGATGCTTCAGACCAAAATGGAACAAATCCTTTCATTCCTCCAGAAGAAGAAGGATTTTAAAGAATTTGCTATGTTTCCCCTATTGGGCCCCAAAGGGGCCAGACCCACAGTTTATACAAAATTGGTTCCCCTTTACCCAAGGATGCCTCAGACTAAATATGGAACAAATCCTTTCATTCCTACAGAAGAAAAAGGATTTTAAAGAATATACTATGTGTTCCCTATTTGGCCCGCCCCTCAGGCCCCTCGGTTTATACAAAATCACTTCCCCTTCCCCCAAGGATGCTGCAGACCAAATATGGAATAAATCCTTTCATTCCTACAGAAGAAGAAGGATTTTAAAGAATTTACTATGTGTTCCCTATTGGGCCCCCCTAAGGGGCCAGACCCCTTGTTTATACAAAATTGGTTCCCCTTTACCTTAGGATGCTTCAGATCAAATATGAAACAAATCCTTTCATTCCTACAGAAGAAGAAGGATTTTAAAGAATTTGCTATGTTTCCCCTATTGGGCCCCGCCCCTCAGCCCCCAGGGGGGCTAGACCCACCATTAATACAAAATTGGTTCCCCTTCACTGAAGGATGCTGCAGACCAAATATGGAACAAATCCTTTTATTCCTACAGAAGAAGAAGGATTTTAAAGAATTTACTATGTGTTCCCTTTTTTGGCCCTGCCCCTCAGGCCCCTCGTGGGCCAGACCCCCGGTTTATACAAAATTGGTTCCCCTTCCCCCAAGGATGCTTCAGACCAAATATGGAACAAATCCTTTCATTCCTACAGAAGAAAAAGGATTTTAAAGAATTTCCTATATTTCCCCTGTTGGGCCCCTGTTGGGCCCCTGTTGGGCCCCGCCCCTCAGCCCCCAGGGGGGCCATACCCACCATTTATACAAAATTTGTTCCCCTTCCCCCAATGATGCTTCTGACCAAATTGAGTCAAAATCTGCTCAGTCGTTCATGACAAGTAGCGTTTCAAAGGAAAAGTTGACGAACGGACGACGGATGCTGCAGTATGGCATAAACTCACCATGGTCCCTCGGACCAGGTGAGCTAAAAATGGTGTACCAAACCAATGTATCTGTTTTACCAGGGTATATTCATTTTCAAAAAAAAGATGAAAAATGTTGTTTTGTTATTTCTTTTTTGGCCTATACATTCTGGATCCCTATATGTGATATACGGTCACAGAAAAAAACCAAGAGGACCAGAGGGCCTGTACTGCTCACTTGGATATTAAAGAGTAGTATGACAAATAACAACCCAGGCATACCGCTAGTCCCCAGGTAATTCCTGCCAGCATTTGTGTATCCAAATTCTCACACATCCCAGCAACTGATTTATTGTTAATGGTGGGAATCTCAAATGCTTCCATGGTATGACTGGAGGACTAACAAAGTCCCTGTGGATGGGAGCAAGGCAGTCCCCAAGGCACACTGGTAGTATGATTGTGTTTGTCTCTTTAGGCCAAGCAATTGTGTATTTGGTTTTGGGGTGGAGATCGTGACTGTTGCCAAGTTGTGACCCAGGAACTAAGAATCTAAGGGTGGGAGTAGACCCCAGGGTTGGGTGGGAGTAGACCCCAGGGTTGGGTGGGAGTAGACCCCAGGGTTGGGTGGGAGTAGACCCCAGGGTTAATTGAAATGCATATTGTGGTGGTGTTCATGTCCTTATGCCCAGCAATTATATATATATATAAATGATTATGTGGTGGGAACCTCAAACATTTAAAAGTTATGATACTTCTAGGACAACGCTAATACCATGATTCTGTTTGTCTCTTTATGCCAAGTAATTGTGTATCTGGTTTTTGGGTTGGGATCTCAACTGTTTCCAAGTTATGACAAAGAAACCAAGTCTTTCGGGATGTGGCCAGTCCCCAGCGTCAATTCTAATACCACTATTGTGTTGCCTCTATGCCCAGCAATTGTATATTTGATTATGGAGTGGGGATTGCAACTGTTTTAAAGTTATGACCCACAGACTAAGTCTCCATGGGTGGGGCCAGACCCAAGGGTAATCCTGGAACTATATGTATATTTGTCTCTTTATACTCAGCAATTGTATATGTGGTTATAGGGTTGAGATCTTGATCATTTCCAAGTTACAAACTTTTTTTCATCCTTTAATAGGGATGCTTCCAACCAATTATGGTTGATATTCTCATAGTTTCAGAGAAGAAGTTGCGTAAAGCAATATGGCCAAATCACCCTTTTTTTGGCCCCACCACAGCCCCCATTTAAAATTTTAAATCCTCATCACGTTTGAATCTCAATCAGTTTGGTTCAATTCTGATCAGTAGTTAAGGAGAAGTCATTTGAAGAATTTGTTCACAGACTGACAATAAACAGAAGCCGCAGTGTGGCATTAGCTCACCTTGGTCCTTCTTTTTCAAAAACAAATTGGATGATGCCGTTATCTCAGAAATATGTTTCCATTGGTGAACATACTATAAGTAACAAAGTTTAACGGTATAAAACTATACCTGATGAACCTGTGATGTCCATGGCCTTTAGATTTCGGGCCTTGACCACAGTCAACGTCAGTCTTCCAGCCGTCGGGAGATAACACAGTGATACCATCAGCTCTCCAAAGTCAAACTTCTCCTGAAATGTACAAATACCATTGTAATAGTTATGGGGAGATAACTCTCCAAATTCAAATTTCTCCTGTAATGTGCAAAACACAACTTTAAAAGTTATGGGGAGGTAACTCTCCAAAGTCAAACTTCTCCTGAAATGTACAAAACACAATTGTAATAGTTATGGGGAGATAACTCTTCAAATTCAAATTTCTCCTGTAATGTGCAAAACACAACTTTTAATAGTTAGGGGGAGGTAACTCTCCAAAGTCAAACTTCTCCTTTAATGTACAAAACAGTTGCAGTATTTCTCCCATTTTGAGATATGTGACAATCTTATCATAAACCAATTTTTATCAGTATTTAAAAATTAAAAATAAAAAAAAATGTCATCACTGGAAAAATATGCGAATATTGTAGATTGTATCTAATTAGAAGGTGATCTATCTATGCTGAAAAATAATGCTTAAACATATATCAGTCACTATAAAATAGGGCCATTACAGACTTTACCATCATAGGGCCAATACAGACTTTACCACCATTGGGCCAATACAGACTTTACCACCATAGGGCCAATACAAGCTTCACCACCATAGGGCCAATACAGGCTCCACCACCATAGGGCCAATACAGACTTTACCACCATTGGGCCAATACAAGCTTCACCACCATAGGGCCAATACAGGCTTCACCACCATAGGGCCAATACAGGCTTCACCACTATAGGGCCAATACAGGCTTCACCACCATAAGGCCAATACAGACTTTACCACCATAGAGCAAAGTTTGACTGGGCAGAAATTTCCCAGTATACAGTAAAACAAATAGGGGAAAATCCTGAATGGAAAGGAAATATATTTTGAATAGTTATTTTGCAATCCATGCTGCTTATAAAGCATGGCATTGGTGAGCAGCAAATCTTGTACAATAATAGAAAAATCGCTGGTCCTATCATGAGAAGTTTTATTGTCATAAATATGATAAAGTATAAGAATTAACACATGAATACAAAAGGTGTGTTTCACCACAAAAGACACGCTTAAGTAATCAATATTATAGGAATGGTGAGTCAAACTGAAGGTTATAACGAGGTCTGTCAATAGTTTGGTAAAAAGGTGTATCTGTGACGATAACATACCAGAATATATATAGTACTCATTAGGGCAAAATCATGACCAGGTTTTAACATGGAACATACAATTTAGATAAATCAATGATTTATTAACCTCCGTCATATTGACATTACTGATATCCTGTTAACTGTGTGTGGGACAGGAAGTAGTTCGATAAATAGAATCCTGGTTTGGCCATTCTCAACGGGAATCGTAATAAATATTTAATTTCTCTGTCATGACAATCACATAAAACGTTACATTTTGATATACGCATAATTTACCACGCACAGAGGCGGAAGGCATCTGTGCCTGAACCTAACTCACACACTTATACTGTCAGATTTACGTTGTTTGCTTTTTCATCTAAAACTGGTTCGCAACTACAATATATCATCTGAATACTGAACTGAGAGGCAGTTTTATTAATTCGTTACATTACTCAACAAATGATGAAGGATTAGAATGTGATTGCAGCATTTAACTATTGAACAATACACTATATCCTGATTGACCCAGTCTACCCAGATGTACAATTAGGTATTGGCATGATGGGAAACTGATGTTCTTCAAGTCAGAAAGGCTTCTTCAACTCTAAGTTGCTTCACACAACAGAAACCTGATCTTTTTCTCAATGAGTCAGTAGGCTAATGGAAAAAATTCAAGTGACACAGTGAGTAATTAGCTATAGGTAAATAGCTTTTGTGTTCCTGTGTATTCCCTAATGTGTTAAATGAAAAAATATTAATTGTATAAGTCCTGAAAAATACACCGTTCAAAAGGTTGTCACAAAAAGCTTTTACTGTTGAAGAAATGGTTTCATAAGTGCATTGAGTCTTTCAGTAACATAACAGGCTGATCTACTGATTCCTAGTAAAACCAATAATAGGGTATGATAAAACTCACTCTACAGCAGTGAGTTGAGATTTATCTGTTGTTATTCATATAAGCATCTGATACTTTTGAAGTGACAGAGTGTTTTTATTTTTATATTAATTTTTTTTTAAACATTTTCAGCATTACAGAATAAGACCACAACAAGCATGAGAAGACAACAAGCGGTCAAAGTGGTAAAGATGTTGAGTCCATGTGTGTCCATTTATTAGTCCAACTATTTATTTAACCTGAAACATAATAAAAAAAAAAAATCAACAGTAAAGGGGCAGGGAGTTACATTTCTCTCTTTTAATCAAAATTTAACTAACAGAGGTAAAATATACACATGTTTTCTATCCTTTTTGGGTTTGTCAGGGATTGGGAGTGATTTCTAATAATTTATTCCATTTCTTCCAAGAATTTTCCATTGTTAAAGCAGTATCCACTCCTTTGCCTATAGAAATATATTTTTGAATTCTGTAGTGATCTAAAATAGCATTTTTTAAAGCATGAATTGATAGAGTTTGTTGCAAGCATCTTGATCTATAGATATACTGTTTCATTATTAGTAGTATAAATTTATCAGTTGTATAGTAAGTACTTTTATAGTTATGCAGGCCAAAAATGAAAGTTTCCTTATTAAAAGTAAATGGAATAAATAATGAGTCTAATAAAAATTCAAAGTTCTGAAAAAAATGACTGTACTTTTTCACACTCCCATAGCATATGAACTATCGTTTCTATTTCTGTTTTACAAAAAAAACAGTATGGAGTTTCTACCAATCCTATCTTAAATATATGGGAATTGGTTGTTAAAATGTGATGATTTATTCTGTATTGTAACCAGTGTAACTTAGAATTTTTCGAAACTTGAAAGGGTGTTTTATATATTCAATTCCATGTTTCATAATCTAGATTAAAGAGTTCATTCCACTTTATTTTACCTGTTGCTGTGATATTATTTTTGCAGAGTATCTTGTAGAAGTCCTTTGACCCTTTAATATTTTTAAAGAAAATCTCAAGATTAAGTGGAATAAAAGGATAACTAACAACATCATTAACTATTTCCTTATGCCTCAGATATTTCCTTACTGCTCTAACTATTCCTTCAAAGATAAGGAAATTAGTTCTTAAGTTATAGTTCTCCATAATTTCCTGATAATTATAAAAAGGACTTGTTTTCAGGTCTTTTATTATATCATTGATAATAATTACTCCCTTCTTATACCATTCTTTATAAAATACAGTTCTATTTTCTATTGTTAAAAATGTACTATGCCAAATAGATGTATTGTCCTATTCCCATTTATCAAATTTTCTTCCTTATCATGGAGGGTTTTCCAAGAGTTTTGAACATCTTTCCAAAATGGATTCTTGCATTTTTTTTCACAAATATATTATATAGTATTCTGATCCACAGTTAGCCATAATATCTATATCAATATTTTTGTTAAGTATACATTGCCATTTATTAGATTTAGAAAATAGTCTCCTGATCCATGTTAGTTTTAATGCCTTAATGAAAGAATGAATATGTATCATCTTTAGCCCCCCTTCTGCATTGTCTTTTATGATAATACCCCTTCTTACTTTGTCAATTTTCCACCCCAAAGAAAATGATACAGTTCTGAATTTAGTTTTTTAATGAAGTGTTCATCTGGATTTGGTTTTTGAATTCAAATGGATCTAAAAAGTTGAATGAAATATTCAACTGAGAATAAAGTTAAAGAATTGAGGACAGAATAGCTTTGGATGCTTTCAAATTAAAACACAATAGCTAGGCTACTTATTCTATCCCCTGTTGAACGGCCGTTAAAACAGCGATGTTTTTAAACTGAAAATTTGGAATAATTCAAGAAATAAACTTACCGGTATTAAGACAAAGGTACTAAAAATATCATTTCAACAAATGATGAAGGATTGTTTTAGAAATTATTAGAATAATTGAGATAATACATGGAGCTTTTAGAATCGTCTGAAGTTGAAATAATTAACTGAAGCAATTATCTGCCATTTTCACCGCAGCGAGGACATTCACATTAATTTTCTGGTGTTTAAACATCCTTGGTGACCATTTTTTATAGTTATTATGATTAGACATGGGCCATTCTATTGCCAAATGAATTTGTTGATTGACACGCTGACTTTTTATGACTGCTTGAGTTATAACAGTTGCCATTTTATAGTTCCCTGTTTAGTTTATGACACACTGCAACATTTTTCACCAAATAACTATATACCGGTATTGCTCATCAAGACTCATTTACACTCACAAAGTTGGAAACCCTGATATCGTTAGGACTTTTATTGCTCAAATACAGAGTCAATAAGAAAATTCTGTAACACATAGGTGTCAACCTCTGAAACCTCCAATAAGGAAGATCTCCCTCATTCCACATTTCCAATGAGGGAGAAAGTGTGTGAAACACGACTGAAACTGCTTTCTTCAATTTATCTGTCCCTTTTTTATGCCTCAAAATAACTCCAAAAAGCGTTCATTTGATTCAGACACACCTGTTATGATCATTACATACACCCTGCAGTAACCTGGAGATCACATGACCACAGGATCTAGACTTTGAGTTGGCGTGAGTTTGGACTATCATGAGGGAGTTTCCAGGAGATTAGTAAATGTTGGTCAAAATGAGGAAGTCTCCCTCCAAATGAGGGAGGGTTGACAGCTATGATAACATGATTCAGGCTGATATCTTAATTATTCAGTAACAATTCTGTTACTTAACTTTAATTAGTATCTAGCTTTGTTTTTACTTCCTTCCCTGACATGCTTGTTCTGATATCTGTCTTTATCTTTTCTTCTTTCTCTTTTTTGTTTTCTTACCAGCTTCTTTTTCTTTCCTTTTATCCTTCCTTCTTCCTTATAGCAATACAGTGTGATATTAAATGAAATAATACCTATCCATATGCAGTCTTTAGTGATACAAATTTCTTTTGCATAATTTGTATGGCATGAGTGGTGATATGAAAGATGATTGGTGACAAATACTTAATTATAATTATATGATCTGAATGAATTACTGATCCATTATTATTGTCACTGTATTGAAAAAATTCTTTTGAAAATAAAATAAATATATAAAAATAAACCAGTGTCATCAATTTTACACTTACAGAATCATGAAGAGGAAACCTTGGAAAAGTGTCATCAAGAGTCTTTAAAACGCAGACAGAAGTAAGCCTGGGACCTCGGTATGAATGTAACAGTGTCATCAAAGCTCTTGACACAGACAGAAGTAAGCCTTGGACCTCTGTATGACTGTAACAGTGTCATCAGAGCTCTTGATACAGACAGTCAGTTCAGAATCTTTGTAACAATAAGGTACTTTCGTCATCAAAGTAACTTCCCCAAATATTGCACAATTGTCCATTTTTGTCAACATTAACCATGTGTTCTTAAAAACAAATTATTCACTTGAAGAACCTCCTCAGGCATCCCTTTCAAATAAGATTGATCAGTATTTTTATTAAGTCTGATTTTGCTGGGGGAAACAAAATCCTGAAACAGTTTCTCCAAATCAGTGAATCAACTTTTCTTGTGGTTATAGAGAATGTCTTTCCCATTGACAAGGAAATAAATAGTCTCACACATTTCACACAATTATTCCTCAGGGATTTTAGAGAGGTCTTAATTTCTGGGAAAAAGTACCGCTAACATTCACCAGCATGGGGAAGAAAGCACTAACAACAAAATGGATAGTAACTAAGTTTGTTGGAAATTACTTGAATTGTAGTCTTTTATCAAATCAATTTTGTTTTTTAATGCAATACTGGATTCTTCTGATTGGCCTTAAAATTGATGGACTGCCATTACCAGTTGAAATAAAGGAATTTCACGAAGTACACATGCTGTTAGCTGATGAATATGACAGCATTAAGGTTTTAAAACCTAATCATCAGTTTCTATTGACAGTTTAGTACATTTGTGTACCATACAAAAAATGAGCATGTAGAAATACAACACTTCTTCAGTTTTGAAATGGTGGCTATTCTGCAAGTAATGGATCTTTAAGTAACTACAAAATGTCAATATTTACTCAGCCATTCAATGGTGAAGACATACGTACACACTGCTACATTCCATTAACACATAATCTCAGAAAGGTTTCAAATAAACGAAAATTCTGAAAATGCATCAGTGTTTCAGCAAAATGAGGAATTTTATTACTTTTTGTTTCTTTATGGTAGCTTGGAATGCTTGAATCTGTCCTTTGTGGAGATATCAGTATTCTGTCTGTCGTACTAAATATAAAACATAGCCAATGGTTGGCATTGAATATTTGAGTTCTGTCATATTAAATAACAAAATATCCATTATAGTTACTCATTAAATATCAGAATTCTACCATACTAAATACACAAGAAATCCAATGGTTAACCATTAAAATCAGAATTCTGCTATACTTAATATACCGGATATCCAATAATTAACCATTAAAATCAGAATTTTGCTATACTTAATATACCGGATATCCAATAATTGACCATTAAAATCAGAATTTTGCTATACTTAATATACCGGATATCCAATAATTACCCATTAAAATCAGAATTTTGCTATACTTAATATACCGGATATCCAATGGATAACAATCAAATATCAGAAATCTATGATACCAAATACACAAGATATTCAATGGTTAACCATCAAATATGAGAATTCTACTATATTACGGTAAATACACAAGATATCCAATGATTAACCATTAAATATCAGAATACTGTGATACTTAATACAAAATATCCAATGGTTTATAATTAAATATCAGATCTCTTTTTTACAAATACACAAGATTACCAATGGCTAACCATCTAATATCAGATTACTGTTCTTTTAAAATACTGTCATACTAAATTCACAAGATATTCAATGGTTTATCATGATATATCAGAATTCTGCTATACTTAATATACAAGATATCCAATGGTTAACCATTCAAATTAGAATTCTGCTATACTTAATATACAAGATATCCAATGGTTAACCATTAAAATTATAATTCTGCTATACTTAATATACTGGATATCTAATGGTTAACCATTAAAACTATAAATCTGCTATACTTAATATACCGGATATCTAATGGTTAACTATTAAAATTGTAATTCTGCTATACTTAATGTACAAGATATCCAATGGTTAACCATTAAAATTATAATTCTGCTATACTTAATATACTGGATAACCAATGGTTAACCATTCAAATTAGAATTCTGCTATATTTAATATACATAGTATCCAATGGTTAACTATTAAATATCAAAAATCTTCCTATATTAAATGTACATGTGGAGGCTCGGTAGTCTAGTTGTAGCTAGGATGCCAGGCTTGTGACCAAAGGGTTGCGGGTTCGAGGCACGGCACTGTGTTGTATCCTTGAGCAAGATACTTTACTCCACTTGTTCCAGTCTACTCAGCTGTAAATGAGTACATGGTTGGGCAGTGCTAGAATTGTAGAATGCTAGCTGTGAGCGCCGAAATGGCAGCATCAGCTGTTTGCTCCCCAGGGAGTTTAGAACAATATTGGCTGGTTGCAAAGGCCCTATAACCACGGATAATAATTTGTGAACTGCTTTGAGACGACCTACGAACTAGGTTGTGATAAAGCAGTATATAAGAACCTCAAATTATTATTATTATTATTACATAATTTCCAATGGTTAATCATTTTAATATTTCTTATGGAATTTGTAGTTGACCTATACTTTTTTTTATCTGGTATATTTTACTAATCAACATTGCTTATTTTCAATAAGAAGTCAAGCTAACAAAATGAACTTGCAAGTAAAAAATTATTAGATCACATTTCTTTCCTCTTGAAATAAAACCTGATGCATTTCCTGTCGACACCTTAATGTGATAAAGTATAGTGCTAAAGAATTGATCAAAGACGAACATGGGTTACTTAACACTTGGTGTTGTACGAGGTCAATATCATGGATGTGATGAAACGGCACAATTGAGTGGAAACGTGTTACTACGACGCCAGGCACAGGATGGAGGAAATGAGGCACTATTCTTATGTGCTCGCATGTTTGGTCTGACGGGATTACGGAGAGATGAAGAATAAATAACATGTCCGTGTCAACAATGGCCGTGCCGTGTCAATGTTTTCTTCATTTCCTGTGTAGTATAGTGTCTGTGATATTCTAGGGGTAAACATTCCAACAGGTTGAGTGCTTCCCTGTATGTTTCATTTGATTCCTTGTCTCAAAAAGCAGAGAAGTTGGTCACTTAGCTGTACATAAATTTATCACATACAAATTTGACAATTACCTTTGAGCTTGACTTAATTTCAATCTGAACAAGTTTCACAGTTCCGATTTTGTAAAACAAGAAAATAAAAACACAAAAGATGCCACCAGAAAACTTAACAATTCATAAAGGATTATGTGGCTTTGATATAGAGAGCTAGCCATTTTGCTCATAAAAGACTAGTCTCCCATGAGTACTTCATTTTGTATTTGCTTGGAATTCACAGCCAAGCGATATGAATTTTAAAAGAGCTCTCCATCATCCTCTATGATTACCTCCCCTTTATTTCAGAGGTCCTATAATATATTATACCAATATTATAAATACCTGTATTTAAAATTAAATGCATATTTTTATTTTTTATTTAATTTTTCCAGTTTCCAACCTGCAGGCAGTCAGATTCCCAATGTAGTACATAAAGATGAGAGAGAGAAATAGATTGAGGAGCCTCTAGAGGAGTTCATGCTCCCAGTATGCATCAATGATGAAAGATGCAAAGTTTTCTACAATTAACTCAAACTACCATATACCGTATATGTTGCTATTTTCTATTCCAAAAAACACTTGTACCTCTATAAATACCACTTTCTTGAAGCCACTCTTATTTTTTAAATGTTCGATTTACTATACACATCAATCTCTTTAGAATGCCCCTAAATTGCATACATGCATTCAATCATCTTCACACATCCCGCTTTATACAGGCCTTGACTTGATACTCAGATATCACTGTCACCCTTGGCCTCGCCCCAGGTGACAGTGATACCCTCGGGCTGACCCTAGGTACTGTTACACTCTAATGAGTGTAGTATTTATAATATCATACACTGCCATTTAGACACCATTCCTCTATAAACTGGTATCAATATTATCTCATTTATTCTTTACTCGTTACTCATTTGTCCCACCTTTGTAAAATTCCCTCTGTATTCTGCCTTCTATAAAACATTCTTTTTATACCACCCTCTATACACTGTCGTCTATGTAGTGAAATGCTATAATACAGTTTTGTGAAATGATTGACTGCAATCATGGCTTCCATCTTTAATGTAAAAACATGAATGCAAATCCAGGTAAAATCATCACAAGATAGAATAATTTTTAAATCATGATTTTATAACTATTTCAAGCAATAAGGTTTTGATTATCATATGCAGTAAACTTACCTGATAGATTGGAATTACATTTTCAAGTAATTTACATGTATTATCATGATTAGCTGAAAATACAATCTTACAAGCATAATTTAAATAATATTGTACTCACCTGATTGGCTGAAAGTATATCTCGCACATAATATGTTTCTTTCACCAAACTGCCCTCACTTAAAATGTCCTTCAACACAACAGCACCAATCAAATCATGACGAGAAAACCGGTCAAAATCATAAATATTAAACTGCAACGTTCTCGACGTAATTTCCTTATAGGGTACCGAGAACGAAAATGATTCATTGAATTCTGGGTTCAGAGTTTTACGGTGAACTTTTGTCTGACATTTGTGTTTCCTGTCTGGTAGTAAATATATTTTTACATACGGATCTGACGTTCCAGAAAAATCTTTTGCCGGTAAATCTTCAGATCTGTGCACAAGGACCTTTAGTTCACCAAGGTCATGGTCGTACTTGAGACTGAAGAAAAGTTTCCCACAGAGCATGTGTTCACTTTTAATACTGTCGATGGACACTTGTTTATACAACTCCGGTTTGATGGAGCCCAGGTTTGGCTGTTCCTTGTGTTTTATACTTTGCACCGTAAATTCAATATTTGAGAAGTCCAACTTGTGGGAAAGTTGTCGCTGAAATGACACATGTCTCTCTGAGACAGTTGGTAAGGTGGCCTGACGTTGGGTGGATTTAAAAATTCCACGTTTGGAGTGACTGATGCTGCCATTTTCAGCCATTAACTGGTGCACCAGGTCGGGTGTACTCTGACTGATCTTCAGGTCGTTCGTCACGGTATTTGGGGAGTCCTCACCGTCTGAGGACCCGTGCCAGTTGAGCTGGGTGCGCTTCTGACGACAGTAAAACCATACGAGGTACACCACTAGGGCTATAAATACACCCGCTACGCCCGAGATCAGTGCCACCAAATACCGCGCAGGCAACCCACCTGGAAAAACACAAATACAAGCATATGAAAGACTTGGTATCACCCAATGTTGATGGAGTCAGATTGAACTGCAATGTTAACAGCATGTCATAGATGCTTCCACAATTTATTACTTATTCCTTGGGATCAGACCATGACTTACTATAAATTCAAATTTTATAATAAAAAATATTTTGTCCATAATTACCCGTATTTGCCGTTAAACGATATATGGTCTAGAATATCACAGTGACCGTATTATTTTTCACTCAAATACTTACATCAATTAAACAAGGAACTATTGAAGACAAAAGTCTGGTAAAATTGAAAATCAATTAGACAAACTTGCATTCAGCAACTTATTGAACTTATGGACTGTAAGGGACAAACTTAATAGAAAATGTTTACTCTAATTAAAACTACATCTTCATTTGCTCCCTATGCTGTTGTGTCTTCATGCGATACATAAGTGGGAGGATCAAATGATGATAAAATCTTAATTACATTGTAAAGAATTTAACAAGAAATCACAAGATCAAAAAAATGTAGACTGCAATATAGTAGACAGTATTATATATTTATTTTACAACAATTATGACAGATGTTATTTCAACTAATATTAATCACTCTTGTTGTCACAGATGGAAATCAACAAAAGGTCTTTAAAGGAGGAAACCAGAGTACCCGGAGAAAACCCCCGTGGTTGGACAGGTGACGCCATACCTTTTTCACTTTGGATCGGGGAATCGGTCCCCGGCCTCCTTGGTGAAAGCATTTTAAGGTGAATGTGCTATCCACTGCACCAGCGACCACCCAATATTGACAGTATTAATACAATATATGCATAATCTACTACAGATCTCAAATACATGACATATCATGAAGCAACAGCTTTCGCCTAAAATAACATTAGAATGTCAATCCCTTTTGTTGTAAGAGGAGTGACTTACATGAGCTGTAGGTTGCGTTCTCCACATCTGTCGTCTGACAAAGTACAGAAAATACCAGATACTCATTTTTACCTATTGAAAAGTCTATAAAGCAGTGCCGACTACTGTCAGATCCAAATGTCGTTGGCAGTTAAACAAGATCAGATCACCGTTATATGATCCCTCTGTTGAGAATAGCAGGGACAATATGGTCCTAAATTTAGCTGACACTTCAAATCAAAGTAATCACGATCTGGAAATCGTGCTTGCCTAATTAAATTAAACAAATCAGATTATTAAAAAAAAGGTAACATTTCAATCATTTTGTAACTGTTTCAATTGTATTTTTATGAAAGGTTTTGTAAAATAATATATGTTCTAGGGTTTAAGTACGAATTGTGTGGGTGCAGAATTATTTTTGAAATGGCTCAATTGAAATTCCAGTAAATGTTGCCTGATAACTGTATGGGACATTTCAAATATATCTTAATTTTAAATAAAGCAATTTTTTCGACACCAAAACGGAAAAACTAGGTAGTACATTTCAATGTCCTAATGAGGCCATCAATGTACAATTTGAAACTATGAAAATATATACCACACTTGGTCTTCTGCATTTCAGTGCTGTCGTACTTATAAAGTAAGTTAACATTGTGATATAAGGAGAGATTTTACGACACCACGCCTAGCCTTTCAATGTAGAAGTATAATGAGATCTTGCCTATGGTAGAAGGTCAGTGGCTTCTCCTAAGAGATTACTAGGACAGACGATATCTTCAGAACACAATCTATAGGACCTATGTGATGGAATAAATGGTCCCTTAAGATGGTTGCTTCATAAGTAACACAATGAGGGGACAATATTAACGGGAAAACTCTGTCCCGTATGATACTTTCAGCTCACTTCTAACACAATGGAGGTGTGAAGACAAATATTCTGTGGAGATTTCAGCTATTTGTATCCCCTCTCTACGGAGAGACACTTCCGGCGTACGTGTTGGTCACCTCCAATCCTGTTTGCTTATCAAATGCGTCCGTGTACATTCTGCTGTGGTAAACAATTTTCAAATACAGCCGAGTCAATGTTGGAGATATACAATATGCATTTTCCTGTACATAATGTCCCCAAGAGACGACTGAGAGGCTAAATATGTAAAACTAGGGAATTAAACAGGACTTTCATCCCTCCAATAATAAACTAACTATCCAGTAGCTACAGGAATGTGGAGACACTAGAATGATGACACAGCAAGGGTTGGTCAGCCTAATTCAATTTCCTGGAAGAAGGTCAACTCATTTAGGACCACAGAGCTTAAGTGGGACACGTATAGGTCTGAATTGACACTTGTTGGAATCTCATTGATCAGTCCAGAACTTAAAGTGAGGCTCTATTTCTCATAATGAGGCTCTAGAGAGATGATGACTTTTACATTTGTAACAGTAATGATGTAGGGAACTGCATGCATGCATGCTATAAGTTTTATGTGGGAAACGAAAATAATATTATGGTTATATACTTAAGGATGTATCCTAGCTTACTGTAATATAAATCTGCTTTGCTAAAGAGTTCGAATTCAAAATCTTTTCAAATACTTCATGAAATATCTCTAGTAATTCAGAATCATTAGACGTTCATTTTTTTTTAACATGGGATATAAGTGTAACATAAATCACAAGCACATAGGTAAGGGAGATAACTCTAACACAAATCACATGTGTAAGTTAGAGAGATAACCCTTACACAAATCTCAAGTATAATGTGTAAGGGAGTTAACTCTACCACAAATTATATGTATAAAGTGTAAGGTGAAATACATCTTATTGTAGTGGCCTTCAGGAATGTTGTGACATTTCCCCTTTCCAGTCTCAACCTAGATTTGTAAAGAACACTGTCAGTGGTAACTCTCAGGTGGCAGGGGTCAGCAATCTGAAGTACTCCATCAATGGTTAAAGGTGAACGTGACAGGAAAGATAGATAAAGTCGATGTGCTTCCTGTATTCATTTAGGTCACAGTGACCAATAGGGAATGATCTGGCTGTGTCTACCATTTGGATGGGTCAGATGGTCACTTAAACATAGCCTAGCAGAACTCTCCCATCAGACAATATAAATATCCTAATTCCTTCATCAGTAACAGAGGCCAGAGGATCCACACCAGACAAAGACAGTCCCTGACAAGTCCAAACAAACAGGCAAATCTGGACTTTTTTCCTGGGTAAGGAGAGAGAGGAGGTAGCAATCTTTCTATATTCATTTTTTGTCAGGGAGAGGGAAGAGGGAAGGGAACAAACCTTATATATTTATTTTTTGTCGGGGTGAGGGAAGAGGGGAAGGGAGCAACCCTTTCATATTTATTTTTTGTCAGGATGAGGGAAGAGGAGAGGGAGCAACCCTTTCATATTTATTTTTTGTCAGGGGGAGGGAAGAGGGGAGGGAGCAACCCTTTCATATTTATTTTTTGTCAGGGTGAGGGAAGAGGGGAGGGAGCAACTCTTTCATATTTAGTTTTTGTCAGGGTGAGGGAAGAGGGGAGGGAGCAAGCCTTTCTTCTTCTTATTTTTTGTCATGGTGAGGGAAGAGGGGAGGGAACACATTTTTGTCAGGGTGAGGGAAGAGGGGAGGGAGCAAGCCTTTCATATTTATTTTTTGTCAGGATGAGGGAAGAGGGGAGGGAGCAACCCTTTCATATTTATTTTTTGTCAGGGTGAGGGAAGAAGGGAGGGAACAAACCTTTCATATCTATTTTTTGTCAGAGAGATGGAAAAGGGGAGGGAGCAAACCTTTCATATCTATTTTTTGTCAGGGAGAGGGAAGAGGGGAGGGAGCAAACCTTTCATATCTATTTTTTGTCAGGGAGAGGGAAGAGGGGAGGGAGCAAACCTTTCATATCTATTTTTTGTCAGGTAGAGGGAAGAGGGGAGGGAACAAACCTTCTATATTTATTACTGATTCAGGTGACTGGATGTCTGACATAACAGACCCAAAACCTGATCAACATCCTATATAACTGTGTAACACAACAAACCATTAACAGGCTTTTGTTACATTTGTTTGTTTGTTTGTTCATTTAAATACATGCCAGGTTTTGGCGGTGAAGGAAAGCTGAAGTTCCCGGAGCCGACCTGTGGCCAGTACCTATAGCGACTACCCAACGTAGGCCTCGAACCCGCGACCCAGTGGAGGAGGCTAGTGGTAGCAGAATGTCAGACACCTTAACCACTTGGCCACCACGTTAAATATATCTTGAGGTTACAATGAGGCATCATGTTATTTTACATGTAGTTCCAATTTTCAAGATTTTTATTTTGTTTTGGAGTCTTGGTATAAATCCAGATTTATTTTGAGTTGCTTGCAAAGTCTTTTTCCGTGCTCCTGTTGGGTATCCTTAAAAGGGCTTTTACTTTATTTTATTGCAGGCTCTTACATTATCTTTCTATATCCCTCTGCTAGCCATTTCTACTCTCTCATTATTGCCTATCTAGAGGTTTATGTAAAATTTATTCTTTGTTTGCCGAATAGTTTCTACTGTGTCAATTGATGGGTGATTTTAATTGTCTTGTATTAAATTTGATTTTTGATTTTAAGTCAAAGTTATTTTCTTTCAATCGATTGAAACAGTTTCTTTTGTTTTAAATTTATTTTGAAATTTTACTTGTTTTATGTGTCCTTGACTTGAACAGATGAAACAAGTAAAATATGGTACAATAGGTATTGTAATTCATCAAATGAAATTTGAGCAAAACACCAAATGTATGGAAAATTGGTGATTATGATATTCAAGAGTGCTGCAAAGTTACATAATACATTTGTCAAAACACAGTAAGGTTTCTGTGATGGTAAACTCTACAAAGCTTCAAGGACATCAGGTGGAAATCACCAGACTAGTTGTTATTCTTCACGTACACAAAAGACAATTACTTTATTAATGATTATCTGATCAATACATTTGATAAAGATGGCAACTATACATATTGGTAAACCCAAACAAGTTTCGAGGCTATCAGAGGTAAACTGAGGGAACCTTTAATTTGTTTGGAAAATTTTGTAATGCTTCAAGAACACAAGTTGCAATAAATCAATAAAAAAGATGTACAAATTAAATTGATGGTGGTAAAACCAACCAAGTTTTGAGAAAATTAGACGTAGACCAAGAGGCAAGTTTGCTATGCAAAGGACAATAACTCTTCAAATCATGAATTCAAAGGGCGATCTTCAAATCATTGATTCAAAGGGCAATAATTCTTCAAATCATTAATTCAAAGGGTGAAAACTCAACAAATAACTAATTCAACTCATAAATATTGATCATATTAATATGTCTGATTTACATGCAAAACTTCAAACTTCAATTGTGAGGAAGTGGTTATCTAACAGTTATTTAATGGAAGAACAGCCAGTCAAAGCTGTAACCATAATAATCTCTATATTAACATTATATAGGGTATAATCATAATAATAATAATAATAATATACAACATTTAATATAGCGCCCTATCTAGCTAACATTAAGCCACTCTAAAGCGCTTTACAGTGCATAGATATACAATTAATACAATTACCATATACATTAATCAATACAATTTTTGAGGAATTCGCAGGAGCTGCCGTATCAGGCGCTAACTACTAGTCTTATGCCACCTGGCTAATACCTCCCTTATATCTCCCTACATGTATGTGTGACTACGCCTGCGTGTGTGCTGGAGATGTAATGTGTTCTGTTTGTAGTGGGAACATGCTTCCAACGGCATCATTTGTAGTGCCACCTCGCTTCAAATGCTACAGCACAGATACCGCAACATCCACCCCAGACCATTTTATACTCCACCTGGGTTGTTGGAATTAGAAATAATAATGAGAGTGAAAATCTAAAGTCTTCCTCTGAAATTCTGAGATCTGGCAAGTACAATACTGAAAGAGCAATCCATTGTTGTAATACTACAGATACATGTAAACACAAACTATTTATACCATTGTAATCATGCGTTCCATTCTATTGCATAACCTGAGAGTATTTCTGTCCCTGTGTTGACCTTCGATTGTCCTTTGTCTGGCTCTCTCATTAGTACTGGCATGCTACCGTGACTATTGCCCGTCCTGACCGTATTATATATCGGATCGCCTTACTGAAGTAATCCTGTGATGTGACGCAATTATGGGGGCTGGAGAACGGTCCAGTCTGACAGCATTTCCTGCAGGATGTAGGAATGACCGATTGAGCAATAATCTGACCAGACATCAATTTCGAAGGCGACAAAGTTGACTTTGTGTCTGGACATTGAGAATGAGGATTTTTGAGTGGTCTACCTGTCACACGCATTATATTCCGATAACAGTTGATTTAGAGCATCTCCCCAGACAGTTTATGTTGATGTTTATAGGGAGGTAGCACCTGCCATGTTATAGTGACATGGTATATAGGTGGAGGGTTTCACACTTACTGGCAAATATAACTGCATGGGTGAGAAAGTGTGTAAGGGGAGGGGGGAGGGAGGGAGGGAGGGGGTTGTCAATACACTACACATCAGCTAAAACAGGAGACATACAAGCGAAGGTTCGTAGAATATGATAAGATGTACGGTAATTCAACACACACTTATATAATGACCTCATTATAAGGAAATCACAAAATGTATATAATGACTGTATTGAGTGTGCCTGAACGTAATACATTTGTAGCGGTGATATCTGAGAAAGATAAATATTGTATTTAAAGGTTTGGTTTAAAGCCACAGGTAATATCGGTTACAAAGCATTTCCATTGTAAGTCAAGACCTGTCGATAAACACTAGCTGACATTCGTTGGAATTCTAGAGAGAACTTGTGTCCGACTGTTACGACACAGACGACTGGTTGAACTGTATGACACTGACCAGTATATTGTATAATAGACAGTAGTACGGTATCCTAACTTCCTTCCCTCGATCACCGATCCATCAACAACAATGACCTAAAATTTCCCTCTATCTATTATAGATTAAAGCTATAGTCATCCAGACTGACCGCTTCCAACAACAACAAAAATATTATCATCAGAGATGTACAAAAATACTGCACACCGACCAGTTGACATTCAAAAGGAAAAACATAGACCAATGGAGATACGTCTATAGGAAATGTTCTATTACTATTAGAGATATAACGATATTGTTTTATGACTTTAAGAGCTATACCAATTGTTTTATGACTTTATAAAATATACCAATTGTTATGACTTTACGAGATATACCAATTGTTTGATGACTATACAAGATATACCAATTGTTTTATGACTATACGAGATATACCAATTGTTGTATGACTATAAGAGAAATACCAATAGTTTTATGACTATAAGAGAAATCCCAATTGTTTTATGACTATACGAGATGTACCAATTGTTTGATGACTATACAAGATATACCATTTGTTTTATGACTATACGAGATATACCAATTGTTTTATGACCATAAGAGAAATACCAATTGTTTTATGACTATAAGAGAAATACCAATTGTTTTATGACTATACAAGATATACCAATTGTTTTATGACTTTACGAGATATACCAATTGTTTACTGACTATACGAGATTTACCAATTGTGACTATGACTATACGAGATATACCTTTGTCAAGCTATGACTTAGTGAGCAATTTGTACTGCTTACCTGTGCAACGATGTGACAAAATTGCTTTTTCTAATGTCACTTGATCCAGGACGCTTTTTCTAGAATACTTTTTCTATCGATAGAGAGCATAAACACACTGTATCAAATAGGTCTACACCGTAGCAGTAACCTATTTGATGCAGTGTGTTAAAGCGCACACACAAAATTGATACAACAATATTTTGCACCATAGAACAGTACAAAATATATTAATGTACTTTAACTTCCTCCACATCCTGAAATGGAGAGTCCTGGATTGTGTATGGCCTCTGAAAAGTCTGGTACTTACAACAGAGCTATTTTATTTAGTAAAACATGATCAACCTGTAATTGTCCGATCATTCTCTCATACATAACAAGTAAATTCATGGAATTTATATCCCACACTAGCAGGACATATTTGTTGTTCATTGTTGGGGTTTGGTATAGACAAACAGTTCAATAGAACGGAGAATATTTAACAGACAGACAGTAGGACAGACAGACAGAAGGACAGACAAACAGTTCAATAGAACCGAGAATATTTAACAGACATGGCGGAAACTCTCCGACTTTCTAGTGATGTTGTACGTATATTATGAATTGTGGAGGCCACATACTCAGTCAAAGACATAGCAAGTCACTAACTAATATAAACTGCATATACGGTACACTTCAATTTTGGTTGAAAAAAACATTTAAGGGTAACAGTATTTATTGCATGGAAACCTTCAATAACCAATCAGAAGAGGTTAATATCATTAATAATGTCCAAGTTATATGCACACATCAAATTAGTGGGTTTTCTCCGGGTACCCCGGTTTTCTCCCACATTAAGATCCCCTCCTCCGTAACCTAACATACGGGCCAACAAGAGAGTAATTAATAATATGAAATAACTTGTTTCATAATTGTTGTCGAATGAATAAAATAAAAAATAAAAAAAAAATAAAAAATTGTATCTGCATGGACACTTGCCATTATGAATGAACATATTAAAATTAAACCATTTCTAAGAAGTTGTTGCAGGACCACCAATACCAATCAGAAGAGTGCACGTGTAGCCTCTCTATGTGTAAAATACATACATTGAATTGGCAATGAGCTGGTTAGCTTAACACTGCCGATATGAATTTGTACATCAAATTTGTTGATATCAAACTACTTTTTGGGAGTAATTGCATGGAAACAAATCACGACAGACAGACAGTAGGACAGACAGACAGAAGGACAGACAGACAGTAGGACAGACAGACAGAAGGACAGACAGACAGAAGGACAGACAGACAGTAGGACAGACAGAGGATGCATCTAAGTTAATATCTTCTGTTTTCTTCAAAATCACAGCAATGAAAATAATGGTAACATCTTCCTTAAACGTTCATATCTCAGGCTGATGTAATGAGACCCACAAAACACATCCAAAATGTTTAAAACCAGTTTAATGTCATCCTGTAAATTTTGATTAAATTTCTTAAATTTTAATTAATTTTTTTTTCTCCCCTACATTAAATATTGACGAATGTCTTAAACTCATCACATTTGATACCATTACAAGTTATGAAGTAGTTAGACTAGCCCGACGCTCCCAATGACGACAACAAAAAAGGCAAAAGCAAACGATCAAAAGAATTCCACTCCTAATTTACTACATTGGTGCTCTTCCATCTCATTTTTATTTGCATTCCTTTGCCATTTTATGAATGGCTTTTCCTTCTGCAGGCCAAATATGTCACATTTATTTGATTAGAAACTCGGCTCATCCTACTGCAAGTATTACAGATTCTGATTGATCGACCGTCAATATTAAAGGAAATATTTCTGTTTTAAACATTATCTTCATTGAGATGATATTATTCATAGAGTCTGGGTGAAATCTACCGTCTTTTGACGCATTGAGGAGATCGTCTCTTTTGGGTTATAGAAATAGTCTGGCCTTGTAGGCGGTCAGAGAAAATAGCAACTGACAATCAACTATATCAGCAGAATATATTCATGTAGGTGGAGGGAATTATATACCAATATGTAAATATATATTCAAATAATAGGTCAATTCCAACTGTCACTCTTTATATTTTTCTTGATGCAATTTTGCAGAAGAGGATAAAGACTGCCTTGTCTCCAGTGATCCTCACCATAACGAGAAGTCTGTCAATAAAGATAGAATAAATCACAGCCATCAATTCACTCGTAAATCTTTGTTGAAGTAAATTTGTAAAGACTGAACTTATGGATATAGCAAGCAAGACTAAAATATAAACTTTATTTCTCTTACAACAATTATGAAATAAGATATTACAACTAAGTAGTAATCATTTTTGTTGGCAGGGGTGTTAAATAGCATGCAGGGGGTCCTAATGTGAGTGGAAATTGGAGTACCCAGAGAAAACCCACGCGGTCGAGCAGGTGACCCCATACCTTTTCAGTTGAATTGCAGCCTCCTTGGTGAAAGGCGAGTGTGTTACCCACTGCACCATCCAAGCAGCAAGCGAGATTTAAGTACTATAACAAGCTGAATATGACAGGCTGAACTTAACTATAAAACCGTCTGGGCCTGTATCGCTCACCTGGATAATAAAGAGACCATGGGAAATTATTCTTATTAAAATATTTTGTATTTTATTTATACAAAAAAGAGTCCCCTTGGCCCAAGGATGCTCCATGACAAATTTGGATAAAATCCCTCAAATGGTACAGAAGGAGAAGGATTTTAATGGCTTTGCCTCTATATCCCCTATTGGGCCCTGCCCCTCTGCCCCCATGTTTTTATACAAAATTGAGTCCCCTTGGCCCAAGGATGCTCAAGACAAAATGAGGATAAAATTTCTTATCCCTACGGTAGAAGAAAGATTTTAAAGAATTTACCTCTATTTCCAGCCACACCCACTGTTTATACAAAATTGAGTGCCTTTTGCCTAAGTATGCTGCAGACCAAATTTAGTCAAAATCCACTTGGCTGTTCAGGACAAGTAGCGTTTTAAAGGAAAAGTTGACGGACGGACGACAGACGGACCAGGTGAGCTAATAAATCTAGAATTCCCCTCCAACTACCCAGGGCTATTTTTAGTAACAGTGACATTGACCTTAGAAATTTTCTTAACCCTTGTCGCACATCTACATATCACAGTGCATGTGTATGACCATGTCAAATTAGGGGGAAAAAGACTTTTGCATCCAGAGAAAAGGACTTTAGCCCCCCCCCCCCCGCCCTTAGTAACAGTAACTGTGCCCTTGACCTTAAAAAATTAAAACCCCATTGCACATCTACATTTCAAGGTGTATCACTATGTTATTTTCCAAAAAGATTTGTCTTTCTGATTCCAAAATAATCTCTCAGGAAACAGAAGTGTGGACAAAAGGACAGACAGATGGATACTGTGAATACTATCCGGCTCCCCATCAGACATGTGGGGCCCTAATTAAGTACCTATACTGTCACAGGTTTTTCCTTAAAAAGCTATTTTCTCACTTAGATATATTAAATTTTAATCTCTTACCTGGCTAAATGAATTGAAATTTAACTTGTTAAGTCCATTGATGAAACAGAAGTATACCAATGCACATGTTTACGAGAACCCTGATAGCTCAGTAAGGACACATGCAGTTGTGTCTTACTGTATAAATTTCCAATAATCACCAAACATAAGATCTTAGCTATCAAAATGGATTTCAGAATATCAGTGATAAGGCATTAATATGTTACAGCCATTCTGGATTGATCGTATCCAAACTCCGAACGGTAAATCTTCGCAACATTTCTTTGAAGTTCGGGATGCTACTATGTTTGTGTACGTGACAAAAGCCGTATCTACTCGTGATCAGGTACAGCAGTGAATTAAGCCAATGTGTATACATTATGTAGTTTGGACCAAATGCATTGTGTATTTTTGGGTTGAGACTAATTCAAATTTTGATCAATTAGGAATGGCTGTATCTTACAAATTCAAGTTTGCATCAGTTATGAAAGAATTATCAGAATTTATAACCCGAAATATCTCAGTCAATCAGAAGCCATGACCTCCATCTTTTATGGGATAAAAATGCTATTTTCTTATTCACCATGTAGATAATCCACTTGGTATACCATTTCAAATCAAACACTGACAGGTACGTCAGAAAGGACCATAAAATGTATAGTATATCCCTCCTGTTCTATTTTTTCAGTGACCTTGACCTTGACTGGAGGCCATCTTGCATACTTGGTTTTTATGATATGACATTATTTCTAATGCAGGATATCTATTAAATATTGTTTACCATCAGAATCAACATTAGTAGATCAGAAAAGACAATTTTTTAGCAACAATGACCTGGACTTTTACCTTAGAAACCTTTTAAACTCTGCCTCCAGCACATATTCATATAACATGTATATTTCATCTTAAAAATATATATGTTTTTTTGTCTTGGTATTGTTTGTGACGTCACTATGCTTGTTTATTTATAATTATGACGTCACTAAAATTGTTGACTATACAAATATTGATGACGTCATATAACCAACGGTGATAAATAAACATCAATCCGCCGGAAGAAGCCCTAGAAGGCAGAAAGGCCTAGCGGACGATCTGAAAAATTTGTTTTTATTCTATATACATATGTATATATATCTTCATCTTAAAAGAGCTATGTAAGAAAAAAAAATCTTTCCATTCTTCATAATCATGTCAAGTTTCTGACATTAGATACTGACTTTCAACTTTCCACATTACAAATTTCTCAGACCCTGACCTTTGTTTCATGCATGAATGGGAGAAAGTGATATATCGGTTATTAAGAAATAATAAGATAAATGAAAGGTTCATTTGTCCTAAGAAGAATTAAGTCAGTCAAGTAAAATACCGATTTCAATAATGATGTAACACTTCCTCCTTCACGAATTTAAATCATAGAGGTATGAAGTTGACAAAACCACAGTCGTAGATATATAACAATAGATTATCAATTACAAGAAGGAACAAAACAATTCTTAACAGATACAAGAATTATGTTATATTACATTGGTTTTAATGAAAGCATTTTTTCTTTTTCTTAAATTGTTAATATTATGCAAGGGATAGATTTATCCCCAGAAAATCTATATTCAAAAGAACTATAACCCCAACCCCTCTAAAAGAATATGTTTTAAAATATTTATTATATATATAACTCCTTAAAAACTTCATATCTAAAAATCNCAGGTACCCAACATCAATCTCTGTTGTGTACAACAGTTACCTTTACTCCATGGAGCCAGAAGAAAAACTCCATTACAGTTGTAAACTCAAAAAGCACTTCTGTCTCTCGATAGGGTTTAAGAATCACGTTAGATATGATTTATATCATCAGTGAAAGTACCTTTTCCATAGATACTTAGACATCATGTTAGATTTGACTTACATTATCAGTGAAAATACTGTCTCCATAGAGACTTAGACATCACAGCAGATATGACTTACGTAATCAGTGAAAAAGAATCCTTACACGTTCCAATAGCTGCAATAGTCACCGACAAACTTCTCAAACTATCAGCAGACTATATTTCCACAGCACATGTGCCGTCTGCTCACACTCCAGGTTGACCAGCGTCGCTAGAAGACCTCAGTTTAGTCTAGTTCACGGAACGGGCACAATTAACCTTTATCATTTTGAAGTGAACTAAGAATAGATATTTCTCCCGGAGAAGCAATTGCTCTACACCTGCCTCTTCTTTAATTCTGTGTGTAATTGCAGGCCCTAGCATGCGGACAGACATTGATCACTGCGTGTGGGTTTTAGTGTCAACCAACGCCCTCGGTGTGGTACATCCCACTTAACAGGTTGGACATAAATATTTATTAAATTAAATTAAAAGAAATTTCGAATTAAGAATTTTTTAAAATTTGAATTTCCATACAGAAATTTCAGGTGTACATGTACTTAAGATAAAGAGCTATTTTAAAAGTAGTCAACAGCTTACCTTATAAGACTAAAAAAAAAAAATGCAATTTTAACCAACTTATATTGTATATCAATATTGTTTCAGTTATAATAAGAGAATGATAAAATATGGTTAAACATATTTCTTCCACTGTATCAAATTATCATTAATGCATCTGGAAATAACGCTTTACTATATATAAACAGAACTGGTATCAGCACGGTAATCATTGTATGGTTAACATTATGATCATACTTACGGTTATAGGGAAATAAACCGCCTCTGAAGGCCATCCAAAATAGATTACAGAATTATGTATCAGGCATTACTTCTAAATTAGTCTGTGAGAGTGTCCTTCGAACCGAAATCTCCGTAGAATGTTATATATATAATTGCCTTGAGAAGTGGAGCAGAGCTTCCAAACATAACACCCTGACCTTATATAGGTTAAAATACTCCCCCGAGGAACGTTTTCCTCACACCAATCTATCTCAAAAGTAGGGCAGAGAGGTATAGAACTATAGGCAGCAGCTTTTCAAAACTTGAGTCAAAGGTTAAAGCAATTCCATGAAGAGTTTTCCGACGCAGAACTATCAGCAAAACAAATGTATGAAAACTTACTTTCTACTCTTCGACACGAACTCTTGAAACATTCCCACTGCTTGCTGGCATGAAGATGAAAGTTTCAAGAACCACAGCAATACTATATATATAGTTAGAACCTCATAAAAATTGCCCGTCTGCCCAATAAAAATATAAAAATAAAACGTTTCAAACTCGTTCATCATTGGAACAAAACAACAGCGATTGGTTTATCTGAGGGAAGACAGTTAGTTTTGTAGGCTTTTGTAACGAGAAGAGTTCAAGTGAAGAATCTGCCGATCTCCTGTGGCGTGAACGTCTCTCAGTCAGCCGAGGTTTTGTTGATGTCTCACCACGGTGACATCTTGTCTAAGACATCCATCCCATGGCCCCAATTAACTTTTACACAATATCCAATCTCAGACGAACACAACAGTTCCATCAGAGGTTTTTGCATGGCACATATTGTCGACAATAAACCTCCGCCACTCAACACCTCTGGAGCAAGTGTTCTTCTTCAGGTGCCTGAGGTTTTGACAATAAATTCAATTAGTTTTCTCCATTATCTTTCAAATTTCCTGACTGAAACATTTTTATAGGAATATAAACTCATTGGTAGTGACAGCTCATAAGACCCAGGATAATTTTTGGAGCGCTGATATTTCCAACAATTTTTTTTTGTTTAATATTTGAAATTGAAAACCTATTATCGCAGCATCATACTCAAGAGATTTATCCCCTTGATCTGATCCAACTTATGACTGTTGGCATACTACTACTTGTGAAATAAGATAAAACATCTATTTTCATAATTATATAGATCGTATAAATATTAAAGGTCTGCTTTCTGTCAATTGGTATAACCACGCTAAAAATAATGAACCTTTTTGGCAGTTTTTATTTATTTCTCTCTATCCTTAAAATATTATGAGGATTTTTTCTCATATTTTCGAATTAAAGATGTATGCCACCTAAGCCTGCACATTTAACCAATATTGCTGTAATTTGTGTCGTTTCACTTGAATTATTTTGATAAGAGATATTCAATCAAGAAACGATTTACACCAAAAGGTATCAATAAGCAAAGTGTTGTGTACAATTCACAATACCTTATTTGCAGCAATTAACTAAGGACTAAATTTGAATAAATATAAGAAAAAGTATTGGTCAGCAATGTCCTTGTGTATCTATGGACTATTGGTCAGCAATGTCCTTGCAATTGTTTATCTATAGACTTTTGGTCAACACTGTCCTTGTCCTTGTGTATATATAGAGTATTGGTCAGCAATGTCCTTGTATATCTATGGACTATTGGTCAGCAATGTCCTTGTGTATCTATAGACTATTGGTCAGTTATGTCCTTGTGTATCTATAGACCATTGGTCAGCAATGTCTTTGTTTATCTATAGACTATTGGTCAGCAATGTCCTTGTATATCTATAGACTATTGGTCAGCAATGTCCTTGTGTATCTATAGACCATTGGTCAGCAATGTCCTTGTATATCTATAGACTAATGGTCAACACTGTCCTTGTGTATCTATAGACTATTGGTCAGCAATGTCCTTGTGTATCTATAGACCATTGGTCAGCAATGTCATTGTATATCTATAGACTAATGGTCAGCAATGTCCTTGTGTGTCTATAGACTAATGGTCAGCAATGTCCTTGTGTGTCTATAGAATATTGGTCAGCAATGTCCTTGTATATCTATAGACTAATGGTCAGCAATGTCCTTGTATATCTATAGACTATTGATCAACAATGTCCTTGTCCTTGTATATCTATAGACTAATGGTCAACAATGTCCTTTTATATCTATAGACTATTGGTCAACACTGTCCTTGTCCTTGTGTATCTATAGACTATTGGTCAGCAATGTCCTTGTGTGTCTATAGAATATTGGTCAGCAATGTCCTTGTATATCTATAGACTAATGGTCAGCAATGTCCTTTTATATCTATAGACTATTGGTCAACACTGACCTTGTCCTTGTATATCTATAGACTATTGGTCAACCTTGTCCTTGTGTTTCTATAGACTTTTGGTCAGCAATGTCCTTGTGTGTCTATAGACTTTTGGTCAGCAATGTCATTGTATATCTATAGACTAATGGTCAGCAATGTCCTTTTATATCTATAGACTATTGGTCAGCAATGTCCTTGTATATCTATAGACTATTGGTCAACACTGTCCTTGTCCTTGTATATCTATAGACTATTGGTCAACACTGTCCTTGTCCTTGTGTATCCATAGACTATTGGTCAGCAATGTCCTTGTATATCTATAGACTATTGGTCAGCAATGTCCTTTTATATCTATAGACTATTGGTCAGCAATGTCCTTGTATATCTAGACTATTGGTCAGCAATGTCCTTGTGTATCTATATACCATTGGTCAGCAATGTCCTTGTGTGTCTATAGACTATTGGTCAGCAATGTCCTTGTGTATCTATAGAATATTGGTCAGCAATGTCCTTTTGTATCTATAGACTATTGGTCGGCAATGTCCTTGTATATCTATAGACTATTGGTCAGCAATGTCATTGTATATCTATAGACTATTGGTCAGCAATGTCCTTTAATTCTGTACCGATAGATTTTTTCTTCAGCTCTATCTTTGTGAATCTAAATACTGTCAGACTGTCATTCAGATAATGTAATATTATTTTGTGTGGATTGCTGACCTACAAATCTTTTGATGGTCACCAATGTAAGTGGTAAAACTAGACCAATTGATACACCTAAATCTCCAGACCTAGCCAAGCACACTCAAGCATCGTAACATGATCAGGGTTCATGTCCCGAAGTCCTCTAGTGAATTCCAAACAATCAGTTTTGGTTATTAAGGTCAGTAAATACAGTCATACAGCAGTACAATAGATGTGATCAAATTATAGAAACCAGCCAATCAAAAAACAGGATATCTAATCCAATCAGAGCTCTCAATAATCTTAACATCTACCAGAGAAGTTTGATGACACGGCTAAACTCCGGCCAAAATGATGATGGACATGGCCCTTCACAAAAGATGATCTAAGATGTAAGAAGTGTATCCATGAATATCCAGGTCTGTATACACATTGATCTATAAGATACTAAACATGGAAATGTTCAGTGTATGGTGTATTTTTTTATTTTTTTTCTTTAAAATACGTTTAAACTCTTTAAAATACATCATAATAAATATACATGGTTTTTTTATGGTATTCAAAGCTGATCCAGGAAGTTAAAAAGTGTGGAATCAAGATGAAAAGAAATTTTTCAAATGTTTTTTTTTTTTTGGTTTTGAGATGCTCCCCAGAGACTACCTCTTCCAGCTTTTGTTTCTGATGAAGTGCTGACATTTACGTTTTGCTTGCTTGGTAAACAAGAATGTGCCTTCCTAAGTTAAAAAAAAAAGCACAATACCTGTCAAACCAGTTATCATTCAACCACTGAATATCTTGCACACCTTTTCGACAACCGATATAAAATATTGAACACACCTACCTGAATCCTTTGAAACACTGCGAAGCTGATTGTTATTTGTTGCACATTCTCGGAAATTGTGTATCCAAAAAATCATCCATCTTTCACATGTATATAGATGCTTTACCAGCAAAACACGTGCAAAATGAGACAGTCCCAGGTGTGTAGTCAACAATAGGAAATTAGACAACTGAACTGTTCTCATGGAAATAATTGGATTTAGTATTGTTTCCACACAGGATGTTAATACTAGGGGGATATCTAAAACATAGGCATCAGCGTTAGTTGGATGTTTATTTGCTTCAGGGCCAATTTTTATTTTATCTTATGGGGGGGGGGTTAAAGATATCTAAATGAATGTCTTTGATGTTTTCCCTTTCCATTTTCGTCAACTGATGTGATAAAAAATGTTGGATCTGAATCGTGAAAGTGTTCAATTTATGTTGTGGCTGCGCATAATCAATTCGGTCCATTAGCCCCAAAGTCATTGGGGTTTCATTCATTTCATATACATATCATACACAGTTTACATCGTACAGGACCATGTTCCGCCTGGTTCTTCAGCAGGGCTCAGGACTCGCCTGGCGATGTAACCAAACTATGTATGATAGCAGTTTTTGTTGTACAGGACATTCGCCTGGTTCTCCAGGAGGACTCAGGACCCCGCCTGGCCACAACCTGCTCATTCAATTCCAATTCTTCATTTGTTCAATGTCTACCTGCTCAAAACTTAAATACTTACCTCATTTCCCTTAACCAGGACCGCCTTTTCCTGTTTATGGGATTAGGACTTGCACCTGGTAGGGAATCTTGAATTTATCTTCCTTCATGCAGGTAATTGTGTAGTTATATGCAGCAGCCAAGACAGCCCTAAATGCAATTTGTTTGTTTGATTTTGTTCTATGTTTTGTTTATAGTTAAGTATGTGTTTGCTATGCTATGTAAATTATATTATGTGTAGAACAGTTTAGTAATGTAAATACTTTGTGATTTATTTTATAATACATTTGTAAATCTTTAAAATCTGTGTTTGTAATTGTTCATAAACAGTATAGTAGTGTCACCTTGCACACATGTTGATTAAATGATAACTAGTTTGACAGAATGCACTTTTGATACCCAACAAGACCCATACTTATTACCAAGCAAGTACATTTTAAAATACAGCACTTCCTTAGGTACGACAGCCGGAAGAGATAGTCACATTGGAACTGAAAAAAATTCAAACATTTTTTTTCATCTCGATTGAAAGCTTTGCTTTAAAGCGTGCACTGTCAGCTTAAAGGAATAATAAGAATTATTTTTTAGGTGTTTGCTAGTGACCAACTGGCTCTGTAAGTATAGAGCAAAGATCTACCTAATAGTATTCTGAAACATTCAAACTGATAAGTTCAATCTGTATCCTGATAAAAAGTTCTACTGAAAAATGTCTCAAACGTAGCCAACGAGCATTGTAAATGAATAAATGACATGCTCAATGGTTAAATTAGACTATATGAACAAAACTGTATCAACATTAGACTACAAGTAAGGTGGACAAGCCAACACCTGGTTAGTGGTCTAGTGATTGTATCAACATTAAACCACAAGTGAGGTGGACAAGCCAACACCTGGTTAGTGGTTTAGTGACTGTATCAACATTAGACCACAAGTGAGGTGGACAAGCCAACACCTGGTTAGTGGTCTAGTGACTGTATCAACATTAAACCACAAGTAAGGTGGACAAGCCAACACCTGGTTAGTGGTCAAGTGACTGTATCAACATTAAACCACAAGTAAGGTAGACAAGCCAACACCTGGTTAGTGGTCTAGTGACTGTATCAACGTTAGACCACAAGTGAGGTGGACAAGCCAACACCTGGTTAGTGGTCTAGTGACTGTATCAACCCTTTCACCACTGTATACCATAGTGGACTACCAAATAAATGCATGGTATAGTCTACTAAAGTTACATGGGGGTGAAAGGGTAAAATAACTTTCTTTGTCTAATTATCCATCTCCATCGCTTAAAGCAGTGACCTTGACCTTGTATGGTTGTCAGAACAACCTGTGGGCATGTCAGTGTGGCCAAATTCGTTGTTATGGTAATGGTTTCCGTTCAAACATAATGGACAGGAAATTGTCCCTTTTCCAAGCTATTATTCTCCAAGAGAAGACAATAAAACCTTCAAGGTGTTTTTGTGAATCTGTCTGTCACATCCAGCTGGGGAAGGTATTAACTTTGACTGGTAGTAAGGGACAGCCTACCAATGCAGAGAATACCAATCAGGACCAAGGCAAATTGTCACATGGTACATCACATGTCCAAGCCAGACGGTAAAATTTCGTCCAAAGAGATTGTAATGTTGTTGTTCCAGGAACAAATATAAGTTTGTCAGTTGGACAATTTCTTTTCAAACACGTTCCATTCAATTTCTTCGACCAAAATATCATACCTACCAAGTGACCCGATTTCGTTGGGTTACACCCGGGATTTTAGCCCTTCACCCGCCGGGTTACGATTTTGACCTGGATTTCATCCATTTCACCCGTTTTCGCCCGGAATCTTTTCATATATTAGAAGTTACCGAAGTCACTCGTAATTCTCTAGACTTTTCCATCCTTTGTCATAAAAAAAGACGATCTATTTCCTGTTTCCGTTTCTCACCGACAGCTAAGTTGTGAGTTGTTTAAATACGTACTAGAACTGTTTTTACAAATGTTTATATAAAGACTGTTGTTACTGAAATTACCGACAAGTAATTAGTGAGGTGTTTTAACGAATATTTGAGTTGTTTTTACAATTGTATTTACGTAGAATAGATCGTACTTTGAAGGTAACATTATGTCTTCTTGAAGGAAGAAGTCGTTATCGGGACTTGAGGCTCAGTACTTGCAGGTTCTACTACACGAAATGCTAAAAGAAAGATAATTGTGCACATATCAAATGTCGTAGGAAAATGAGTTATAGTGGATAAAGTCCAAAAGTCATGGACCAAACGCTGCATTCTGCACTCTTTGTTAATCGCATATTTCAGTTAGATCTGGTGCTGAAAACGACGTTACTTAGACATTCAAAAACACGCACAGGCATTTGATGATTTGTTTCTGTTAATCAAAATGATCCTGACAATAAGAATACAAACCCTACGCGTATGAAACTGATATTTTATAACAGTAGGGTGCAACTTCTTATTGTCAGGCCCATTTTTATTGACAGAAACAAAATGGTATTTTATATGAGAAGAATGTGACATCTTATTGTCAGGACCATTTTAATTGACATAAAAAAATGCCTGTGAAAACACAGTATCATATTTATTATTATGAATTAATTTTATAAGTTGTGTTGTTGACAAATCTTTTTATTTTTCAGCTTTGAATTTGGTATTGTGGATGAGGATCAGCTAGATCTGCTGGAAGAATAATTCAATGAATGTAACTTTTACATCATTAAAATATTAAAGTTCTAATTTAATATCTTCTTTTCTTATATTTGTTGCGAAAAAAGACGTCGCACGCTATGACTCTCTTTTTTATTTTCAAAAAAGGGTCATCACCCTCTTTCAGTACATCACCCTCTTTCAGTATATCCAGGTTTGGCAGGTATGAAATATATAATTTTATTAATGAAATACTGCACTTCTTAAAAGCAATGTCGGAAACAGCTTTAAGATAACTAGATATCCTAATAGTTTTTCAATCTCCAAGCCATTGCTCACACAGCTTTTTACAAGGAACTTTTGAAATTTTACAAATATAATTTAAGTTTTCCTCATTGCTCAAGACTCAAGTCTACATTTTTGTTTTCTTGTATGGGCTTAAAACTCCATGTCTTTGTTTGCTTGTATGGGCTTAAAACTCCATGTCTTTGTTTGCTTGTATGCTTGTATGGGCTTAAAACTGCATGCATTTGTTTTCTTGTATGGGCTTAAAACTGTATGTCTTTGTTTGCTTGTATGGGCTTAAAACTCCATGTCTTTGTTTGCTTGTATGGGCTTAAAACTGCATGTCTTTTTTTGCTTGTATGGGCTTAATAAAGTCGCTCCTTGCATGATAATGCATAAGGATACGTCTTGTTTAAATTACCTCCGAAGCTTGCCAGGATAGAAACTGCCTTATAATGTTAGGATCTGTTACTGACAGCCCAAACACATCTCCTTAACCTTTAAACAAGGCTTGTTTTATAGACAACATCACTTTTACACTTTTAACAATCAAAAGCCTGGAAGATTTCCTGACCGAACACAACTTCGCCAATGATGAAATTGGTTTTGAGACGGCAGAGATTGTTAGACAATATAACCATCCTGTCCATTTTGAAGTGAGAACTGTCGATGGTTGGTGACAGATGTGATCACAGACGTCAAGTCCTATCAGTGTGTTACGCTTGATACGATTGGATGAATAGAACAAAGATTGATTCAACATTTCCACCTGAAAATAAGTTAACTCATTCACTCCTGAAGACACATTTGAACTCTTCCAATTCAAAGGTTGGAATAGTTCATTATGAAACTTCAGGGGTGAATGAGTTAATTTCACAGGCAAGCCCTTAAGAGAGAATCTTTTACCGTTGAAGTAAGGATTTTACCTCAAATCTTTTTAACAAAAGCTTTGAAAGAATTCTCATGCCAACATCATTAAAATTTACTTTAAATGTAAGCGTTTGGTTCGAAATTTTCAAAGGAATATAAGCTTTACAAGGTAAACCTTCTTATAAATGTTAAACTGTTCAAGTTTCTTACTCCCCCTTCAATCTCCCCATTATGTTTGTCAAAGAGAATCCTTTTTTTAAATACTTCGTTTTTTTTCGAAGACAGTTCATTGTCTGTTCAACAGAGTGTAGGCCTTAACTCTCCAATTTTATATTAAAAAAGCAATAAAAATTTAGCTTTCTACCAATTAATTAGAGTCAGCTTGCGTTTATGGATCACAGAGCAGGAGATTACTACCTCTAACATTAGAGAGATCAGGCAAAGATCGGGAGTCATTGATTGTCCTAGGTTTCTTCAATCACGTGGAAGTTGGAGTCAATAAAAGTCATTTCTATACATTATTCAGTGCAATTTCATGCTTTTAGGATTTACGAGATATATCGGAATATGACACACAGGGAGGGTAAGGTAAGCTGGTGCTTATCAACAGTGTACTAGATAACTCCTGTTGTCATCCCTTAAATAAAAAAACTTATACAGGTATACAATGCTTAGCTATATCATATGAACTACTAACACAACTTCCTCATATTTCAGACTGAACGCCCTCAAATAATATAAAATATATTACATCACCTATGTAAATCGATATCTTGTCTAAACTGGGTGTTAACATTTGACGAGACTGCCTTCATGATTAAAACTTATTTGATACATGTCTGTACCTGTTAATACAACCAATAAAAGACCATATATACTGTATCTTGTGTAATACAGATGCCAGGTGGTCTGATTACGGCATTCTCCCATCAGGATTAAAAAAGCATCAATCAAATGCTTATGTTAACCTGGTACTTGCCACTTCCTACCGACTCAGCTAGAGAGAATTTCTCTTTAGCTCGACATTTGGTAGAGTGTAAGACTACTAAGCCAGAGGTCCTTGCTTGGGCCCAACAGGTCATTATGTTTTCGTTGCCTCCGCTAGGGGTCGAACCCGGAACTTCTGGCCTAATAGTCTTACACTCTACCGAATGAGCTAAAGACAAATTATCTCTAGCCGAGTCAGTAGGAACCTCCTCCAGTTGATTTTGTAAGTCAGTTTCTGCCGGCAAAATGTTATCCATTCATATACTGAGTTATAGATTGAAGACTAAGCCCCCATGACAAATGTGTCCTAACAGAACTGTTATCCGGAGATTAAATACACTAGCAGCACTATATACATGTACCATAAGCAAAAAATCCATCCACAATGACTTAGCCTCCCTATTCTAATTTAATGTTTCAAAAGACTGCATGAAATTAAATGAAACAACAATATAATAGGAAGAATGATATACATTCAAATGTAAAATAATTACAACAAGGGCCATAGCCCCTTAAAATGTTAAATTGGAAAAAAAACTTTCTTTAGAAACAGTACGTGGCCTGGACAATGCTTCCTAAAAGTAAATCAAGGGCCACAACTCTCTTAAATCAATGGAAATAACATAGCAGACACACATACACACAGACAAAGTTTAACGCAAAATGTGTGCTTTGTTTCATTAACTCATACATCCCTGAAGACACATTTGAACTCTTCCAATTTAAATGTTGGAACAGTTGATTTTGAAATTTCAGGGGTGAATGAGTTAAGATTGATATACCATATTTATCCTACAATAAGCCCAGGTAACCAACACATAATATGTGACTGAAAGGAGGGGGGTGGGCTTAATTATAGGACTATGAAAAAGCGTTTGTTGGCATTTCTTCCTAACTATAATATATACTGGTGGGTTTATTACCAAGCATGGGCTTATTGCGGGATAAGTTGGGAGAAGTGCAGACAGAATATGTGCACACAAAGATGACTTGATTCTGTGATTCCTTTTTTTGTCCTTTTTTCTATTAATTTTTCTACCTCCAGTATTTCTCTCAACCCAGACCTATTATTCACATTCTTTTGCACAGTCTAACCCTGTATGATGTTATTGTATTGATGGGTCATTAAGAATTAATTCTACCATATCTTGAGAACTACCATACCCTAAAAAAGACAAGGATATATTTAAATTCACATTAATTCAATGATGACAAAAAGCATTGAAATATTGATTTCTCTTCCTTTGCATTAGCTGCAAAACAAGCAGAACAAAATTTCACCATTTCACAAAGATGTACACTTCTCTTGTACCTGCAATATTTATGGAGCAGAAAGTAAAATTTTCAAGGGCCATAACTCCAGGAAAAAACAGTCGTATAAAATAATTTAATTGTTGACATTCACTCAAAATGACATAAAGGAACAATTTGTAGCGCTGTATCAAGTAAATTCAAGTAATGGCCTCTATATGTAACAGCACTGCCAATATAGAGTAAATGTCTGACAGAACTACATGTATTGAACTAACACCACCCAAGAAATAAGCATACAGCTTTATATCACGGTCATAACACTGCTTATACTCTATAAGCCACTAAACCATTATGCAGCCACAGGCTTTCAAATTAGCTAAAATGTATTTATCACCCATCAAACATAAACGTGTGTATCGGTTACAGCCACGATCAGATAAGGAAAATGTGTGTTTTATCGTGGCCATATAATGCCATGATTAGCCACACATTTTACAGGCCAACATAATTGACTATCACTAAGCTCTCGCTCGCTAAACTCGGCCAGGAACGGATCCACGCCTGTCAACATTTCATCCCGATGATTGACGGTTCCATTCAGGCAATGTCTGTATGACTACGGTAATTAACGCTATATATGAAAGCAATAAACATATCTAATGCAACAAATTCTGACTGACAACCCGATCCATCTTGCTTAGACTTTTATAATGTAAGTTATAGTGAGAACTTGTTTTTAATGAAGATAATGGCATACAAACCTATGGAAACATTGTATCTTACCGACAGGGTTCATTGGGAAAATCAATTAACTTTTTTTTCCAGAGAATGTTAACAATCCAAATTTCTTTTGCCTTAAAAACAGTTTTATTGATGTGATGTCACAAACCTGACAATAGTAGACAATCAGTCTAGTGGGGNTGGATGTACAGAGTCCCGCAAATAGCTCATCAATGAATTCCTACGGAGCGTAAACAATGTCGCAGAATCTTGATTATCCCTTTCATCACTGTAGACCATAATGGACTCACCCATATCAATGCATCGACGCATCTACTAAAATCACACAGGGGTGAAAGGGTTAAAGTTGAATTTATTCAAGTCTGTGTTTACTGTTACGTGTTTTGACTGGAAGGTGAGGAGATCTTTGAGTCAAATTTAAACATGTTATTTAAGCAAGATTCTGTGAAAACGTGACCACAGCCTTTCACTAAACATGCCTTGGTCAGAGTTGCTGAACATCATACAAATTACATGCCAAAAAAAAACCCATTTAAACATCCTACCTGACATTGTAAATTCTGATTTTGCTTTTGTTTAAATTGAAGAAGAAATAAATTTATCTCTAACTTCCACTGAAAGTTATTGCCAATGAATCAAAAGTTACAGAACATCAATATTCTAACTGTATTCCATGTTTTTTGCCTTTTAAGATAATTATCTTTCTAAAATTAATATTGTTAAAATGAATGCCAAACTTATAGTTCCCATATCTTATCTTAATCCAATTGTGCGTTATATCAATTGTCATACTGCCCCCACGATACACCCCTGCAGGTGGGGGATCTGGAAAAGAATACACCAGTTGTTAACCACTGCATATATCGTAGGAGGTGACTAATGTGGGAACCCCACGCAGAATTGGGGATTTACTTTGGTGTCCTCTATTTGGGACACAAAAACCAAAATAAATCTGATGCACCCATTGCAATATTTTGAATCTTTATCCTTCTAATTCTAACTACCTTTTATTTCATAGCACCTTGCTTGGCAACACCACACTTTTGGCTTTAGTGTTGAGCGTTCACCCAGGTGAGGAAGGCAATGAGTTCCGTCCCCAGGCTGGGACATACCAAAGTCCTTAAAAATAGTAGTTGTTATTCCCTGCTTAACATTCATCATTTAGGGGTATGGCAACAACTGGTTCACCCATTGTCAGTATAATGTGACCGGTCGGAATGCTGTGCTGGGTGCCTTTGGCAGGGTATTTCAGTGAGATAGCACTATAAAGTCGGCATCAGATCTGCGCTATTCGTGGAGGCAAGCACACCAATACCCTGTCTCCTGTATACACACATGCATGTACGCATACACTTCACATATGGAATCACCTCCTTAAATGACCTTAGCTGCTAATAGGATGTTAAACAAAATTAAACCAAACCAAATGCCCAAGATAAATGAGTGAAGTGGTCTCAATTTAAATCCTCTTACACCAATTAAATTGTGCTAGTCTGAAGTCAAGATGTATCCCTAGCATGGAGAAAATTTGAAATAATGTACATTCAAAAATGAACAGATGGTGTGATACTGTGTGGGTAAATACATAATTATGAAATTCAAATCCTTGTGAAAATTTATTTAAAACACGATCACTTCAACTTCAACAGGATACTGTAAAACGTTCAATATACTGAACATTTTTTATTTTTTAGAACTATATGATAAAAACAATGTGTACACTTAGAACTTGTGAGAGAGGAGATTTGCCTTCAGTGTTGAGAGGTCTGCACTTTNTGTGTACACTTAGAATTTGTGAGAGAGGAGATTTGCCTTCAGTGTTGAGAGGTCTGCACTTTTGGCGAAATAGTACTCACAAAGATTTACAGTATCTGGGAGTGGGGATTTACCTTTGTTATCATCTGCAAATGACGCAAGCTTTTTCAACTTATAATAATCACTCTTGTTGACCTGGATGAAAACAAGCAGGGAGTCCAAATGTGCAAGAAAACTTGAGAACACTGATAAAACACACGTGGTAAGGCAGGTGACCATTGCTTATTATTAGGATATATCAAAATTTATGTTACAAAGCCATCTTGGTAAAAGGAGAGTGCTTTATCCACAGTGCAACCATTTCACTCTTAGTCTATAATGTATAAACTTAGCAGTAAAGGTGTCCTTCCAGTCCACGGTTATCAAGTGGGTGCAATATTCAATTCTAAATTTAAAGGTCATATTTGTGACTAGAGCATCCTCACTTTCACTCTCTACACCCCTGGAATATGTCATAGCAAAATTGAAGGCATGAAGACAGCTGTTTGATTGGTGTCGGGTAAAAAAAACTTGACAAACGCTGGGCTGATACCTGTCCTTTGAAGATTACAAAGGAGAGACGCCCGACTTCAAAGCCTGTCAATTTTTACTGTTACTGACCGCAAGATTCTTTTGATGTACATCAAAGGATCAAACTAGTATTCTTGTCTCATCAACAAGATGGCGCACACCGAGCCTTCAATTTTGCTCTGACATATTCCAGGGGTATAGAGAGCGAAAGTGAGCGTAACCCCTGGATATCGATGATGTGACCAGAGGTACATTATGAAAGTGAGCGTAACCCCTGGATATCGAGGATGTGACCAGAGGTACATTATGAAAGTGAGCGTAACCCCTGGATATCGAGGATGTGACCAGAGGTACATCATGAAAGTGAGCGTAACCCCTGGATATCGAGGATGTGACCAGAGGTACATCATGAAAGTGCAAAAGGGTTCCACTCTGAAACATCTTTAAATCACAATAGTAATTTCGTTAGTTGATGACCAATTTGAATGCAACACATGACTGCATGCATTGGCGAACACTAGAGCACTTCTGATGAATTAGGTAATATTAATTGAATCATTTCCCCCCAGGTAGATAACTCTAACTCAATAATAGGTATAATGAGTAAGATATCATATACCCTTAAATAAACTTATCTTGTAGCATACTCAAAGTGTTGGCCAGTTTACACCTGGTACTGAGCTAATATAGTCTATAACCTGTGGATAGTTGATACTATTTGATTGCTGTAGTGATGGGTGACATACTCCCAAAACAATTCTTGTAGAAAGTCAGTATAAAGGTACAGCTAGGATTTTTTTAATTTTCTTAAAAAAATATTTTACCACATGGCATCCAATTGTTGATGGCATCACTAAAGAGTTCCAACCGTAGACAAAAAAAAATAAAAAAAATACAAACTAGCATTAGTCAGCATTTTAGTTTCGTTCAGGCGCATCTGAACCCCTCGATATGCACATGCCATATATTCCTGAGGCTCGGCCTCGGTTCAGATATAAGCCTATCATTTTTTTTCACGGTCAGCTGGTTGAAACAGATGAAACGGTTGAACCAGATTTGCGAAATGGGCCTTAGTCAACTGTGGCGGAAGCATCCCCGATATTTACTGCTGTTCAGACAGGTAAAACTCACAGCCCATTACATAGGATAAAAACAAATGATAGCATTCTCTTAGGTGGTAGAGTCACTTATGTGTAATTTGTTTTAAACAGACAAAACAAACGGCTATAAACTGGCATTCCTACATGGAGTAATTGCGCCTACATTTCGTTCAGTAATGGTGTTCTGACAGGGCAATAGCACTCTTCGTGATGTATTGTAAGGGAGCCTCATTATCACTAAATCGTCGAGTAGAGGAGCTTCATCACTGCCGATAAGGACCACTCTAACACAGTCGAAATACCATTTTCTTTGCGAATCGGCAGATGATCTTAATCTTAAGAGTAGAAAATTCCGTTAAAACATCATCAACATTACGTTGAACATCTTCGGTACCAGGAGATTTGGATCAGAATTGTATTTTTACATCTGGTGAATAGAATGCAAACTACTGGAATTTAATTTGAATTTAAACTGAAGTGAATGGTAATGTAACCTAACATGCAAAAAGAGTCAATGAATAGTTTTCATTTCATAACAAAAACAGAAAGTGTATCGCAACAATTTCCTTACCTTGAAATTCCCCCAAAACACTCACAGTCTACACAATTCAACACTATGAAACAATGAACTTGTGTATGCTTTTTTTTCTAATAAAATATATTCAATGCAAAGATATTGTGCAAAGTGATCCTTTAATATGCAGCACAATTACAAATATTCCATGTATATTTAATGGCTAACACATTTTTCTTACTGCCTCCCCATGAAATACATATTAGTTCTATTTTGGAGTCAAATTCAAGTAGTGTTTTTTGTATAGCAGTTTGATGCATGACTCTTAGTCTTAACAACCACCGAGTCAACTCACTCAATCTATCAAAGCTGGTCACAAGTCATGTTGAGAGCCATTATAAAATGATCAAACATTGTAACACCGTCACTGACATTGTCAGCCTCCCATATATAATTATAACCATGGACTCATCTGATTGTTTACAGTTGACGTATGAGATCTAGCCACCACAAGTCACGACATCTAGCCACAATAAGTCATGACAACAAACCATCACAGGTCATAACATCTATACATCATAGTTTATGACATCTATCCAACATAGATCATAAAATCCAGCTACCATAGATCATAACATCCAGCTACCAAAGATCATCACATTTAGCTACCATAGATCATCACATTTAGCTACCATAGATCATCCCATTTAGCTACCATAGATCATAACATCTAGCTACCATAGATCATAACATTTAGTTACCATAGATCATAACATTTAGCTACCATAGATCATAACATCCAGCTACCATAGATCATAGTAGATCATAACATTTAGCTACCATAGATCATAACATCCAGCTACCATAGATCATCACATTTAGCTACCATAGATCATAACATTTAGCTACCATAGATCATATCATTTAGCTACCATATATCATAACATTTAGCTGGATGTTATGATTTATGGTAGCTAGAGGTAGATTATCTATGGTAGCTAAAGTTGATGATCTATGGTAGCGAAATGTTATGATTTATGGTAGCTAGAGGTAGATTATCTATGGTAGCTAACTGTTATGATCTATGGTGGCTAAATGTCATGATCTATAGTGGCTAGATGTCATGATCTATGGTAGCGAAATGTTATGATTTATGGTAGCTAAATGGGATGATCTATGGTAGCCGGCTGTTATGATCTATGGAAGCTAGATGTTATGATCTAGCTACCATAGATCATAACATCTAGCTACCATAGATTATCACATTAAGCTACCATAGATCATCAACATCTAGCTACCATAGATCATAACATTTAGCCACCATACATCATAACATTTAGCTACCATAAATCATAACATTTAGATACCATAGATCATAACATTTAGCTACCATAGATCATAACATCTAGCTACCATAGATCATAACATCTAGCTACCATACATCATAACATTTAGCTACCATAAATCATAACATTTAGCTACCATAGATCATAACATTTAGCTACCATAGATGATAACATTTAGCTACCATACATCATAATATCTAGCTACCATAGATCATAACATCTAGCTACCATAGATCATAACATCTAGCTTCCATAGATCATAACATTAAGCTACCATAGATCATAACATTTAGCTACCATACATCATAATATCTAGCTACCATAGATCATAACATTTAGCCACCATACATCATAACATTTAGCTACCATAGGTCATGACATTTAGACACCATATATAATAACATTTAGCTACCATAGGTCATGACATTTAGACACCATATATAATAACATTTAGCAACCGTAGGTCATGACATCTAGCCACCATTTGTCATGACATCTAGCCACCATTTGTCATGACATCTAGCCAATAAAGGTCATGCCATCAAGCTACCATAGGTCATGACATTTAGCCATCAAAGGTCATGCCATCTAGCCACACCATAGGTCATGCCATCAAGCCACCATAAATCATGACATCTAGCCATCAATGGTCATGACATTTAGCTACCATAGATAATAAAATTAAGCCACCACAAGTCATGACATCTAGCCAGAATAGCTTATGACATCTAGCCAACATAGGTTATGACATCCAGCCAATATAGGGCATGGCATCTAGCCACCAAAGGTCATGACATCTAGCCACAATATGTCATGTCATCTAGCCTCCATAAATCATGACATTTAGCCACCAATTGTCATGACATCTAGCTACCATAGATCATGACATCTAGTCAATATATGTCATGACATCTAGCCACCATATGTCATGACATCTAGCCACAATATGTAATGTCATCTAGCCTCGATAAATCATGACATTTATCCACCAATTGTCATGACATCTACCCACCATATGTCATTCTTTTTAGCCACAATATGTCAGGACATCTAGCCACAATAGGTCATGACATCTAGCCACAATATGTCATGTCATCTAGCCTCCATAAATCCTGACATCTAGCCACCAAAGGTCATGACATCTAACCTCGTAAAATCATGACATCTAGCAACCAAAGGTCATGATATCTAGCCACCAAAGGTCATGACATCTAGCCACAATACGTCATGTCATCTAGCCTCCATAAAACCTGACATCTAGCCACCAATGGATATGACATCTAGCTACCATAGCTCATGACATCTAGCCACAAAAGGTCATGACATTTAGCCACTATAGATCATGACATTTAGCCACCATAAATCATGGCATCTAGCCACTATAGATCAGGACATTTAGCCACCATAAACCATGACATCTAGCCACTATAGTAGCTACCATAGATCATAACATTTAGCTACCATAGGTCATAACATCTAGCTACCATAGATTATGACATCTAGCCACAATACGTCATGTCATCTAGCCTCCCATACATCATAACATTTAGCTACAATAAATCATAACATTTAGCTACCTAGATCATAACATCCAGCTACCATAGATCATAACATTTAGCTACCTAGATCATAACATCCAGCTACCATAGATCCTAGCATCCAGCTACCATAGATCCTAGCATCCAGCTACCATAGATCCTAGCATCCAGCTACCATAGATCCTAGCATCCAGCTACCATAGATCATAACATCCAGCTACCATAGATCCTAGCATCCAGCTACCATAGATCCTAGCATCCAGCTACCATAGATCATAGTAGATCATAACATTTAGCTACCTAAAGATTAAAATCCAGCTACCATAGATCATAGTAGATCATAACATTTAGCTACCTAAAGATTAAAATCCAGCTACCATAGATCATAGTAGATCATAACATTTAGCTACCATACATCATAATATCTAGCTACCATAGATCATAACATTTAGCGACCATACATCATAACATTTAGCTACCTAGATCATAACATCCAGCTACCATAGATCCTAGCATCCAGCTACCATAGATCATAGTAGATCATAACATTTAGCTACCTAGATCATAACATCCAGCTACCATAGATCCTAGCATCCAGCTACCATAGATCCTAGCATCCAGCTACCATAGATCCTAGCATCCAGCTACCATAGATCCTAGCATCCAGCTACCATAGATCATAGTAGATCATAACATTTAGCTACCTAAAGATTAAAATCCAGCTACCATAGATCATAGTAGATCATAACATTTAGCTACCATAAATCATAACATTTAGCTACCTAAAGATTAAAATCCAGCTACCATAGATCATAGTAGATCATAACATTTAGCTACCATAAATCATAACATTTAGCTACCATAGATCATAACATTTAGCCACCATACATCATAACATTTAGCTACAATAAATCATAACATTTAGCTACCTAGATCATAACATCCAGCTACCATAGATCCTAGCATCCAGCTACCATAGATCCTAGCATCCAGCTACCATAGATCCTAGCATCCAGCTACCATAGATCATAGTAGATCATAACATTTAGCTACCTAAAGATTAAAATCCAGCTACCATAGATCATAGTAGATCATAACATTTAGCTACCATACATCATAATATCTAGCTACCATAGATCATCACATTTAGCTACCATAGATCATAACATCTAGCTACCATAGATCATGACATCTAGCCACCATAAATCATGACATCTAGCCACTATAGATCATGACATCTATTCACCAAACATCATATGACATCTAGCCATCATGGGTCAAAACATTTAGCCACCATATCATTTAGCCATCATAAATATCTAGTACATAGTTCATGTTTGCTAGCCAGCATTTAGTTTTTAGTTATATATTAACCATTTTTCTCTTATTTCTTTTCAGCTTGACAGCTCTTCTGCAGAAATGTTAACCGAGCTTTCAAACATAATGCTGTTTCACGTGCAGCAGAATCATTTTTCAAATACGTCTAAGAGTTTCACAGAAATAATAAAAAATGCAAGAGTGGTTCCCATGCCAACCATCAGCTACAAAATACATCTATACAATTCCTTTTTGAACATAGAAAAAAACTTTGCATAATTTTGAGAAGCCTTAATTTTAACTTTTGTGAAATCAGATATTTTTGTGGGGCCCAAATTTTGTGGTTTCACGACAAAACATCATTTCGTTGATACATGGATATGTGGATTACAAGTACCCACTCAAATGGAGAACTGCTTTACGTCAAACCTAAAATTACTTCATGGACCTAAAAATTAAAAACCCCATGAAAATGAGAGATTTCACAGTAGCTGTATCCATACTCCAACCTATGATACATGTATGTTATGATATTAACAAATCATACAAATGTTCAGTGATGTAATTATACACTCTATATCAGCCAAATCTTGTTACTGTAAAATAATATGACATTTGCCCTCAACAAACTATTTCAAAGGTTAATGTCAGAGGTCAAAGCATTAGTCACAGCGACCTACTTCCCTTATTCCCAACTCCTCCATCCCAAAATGTACTGTTACACCAAATCTGCTTACTCAAGGTGAAATGGTACAGCTGATATGCCCTGGACAAACTCGTCGGATGTCAGAAGGATGGATGGGCAAACCAAAAGGTTCCACTCCCCCAGGGAACTGATGGGGACTAATGTGTTGAGTAGCCCATTCAAAATGGCATGCACCTTTGTTGTCAAGCATGACATATATCATTAGAACAATGGCACTTACGAGTATGTTTTTATAACTCCAACTGTTTTCATTAAGTTACATTTTTGTCTTGAATGTATTGTTTTAAACTGTAAATAATAGAAAATTTAATGGTTTTCCCACAGAATACCATATGTATTTTACTCATACGGCAGAATATCCTGATATATACAAATACTCTTACTCCTTCCTGAGATACGCAGGTTATAATTATATAAACGATCGTACAAAGTCGACATTACTTCTATCACTACCATGGAAAATCATTATAAACTCAAATAGGCTTTCCTATGTAGCATTTCAATCAGAATAAACTCCGCACAAACTGAACCCTAGAGAGTATCTGTATCATTACATTGCTTAATCTCCTGTACCAATCAACCTCAGGTGATTTAACAAAGTAGGTTATTCAAATTGGTTTCATGTAGATTGACTTCTGACACCATTTTGAATAAGAGGCCCAAGAGTCCTGAAATTATCACCTTGCTATTTTGAAAATAGAGTTGAAATTTGTCATGTAGTTTAGAAAAAAAGCACCAAAAGAGGACAGGCCCCTTTATTTTTTTAACATTTGATCCCTGTGGATACCACAACCAAAATTTGTGTAGCTCATGATCAATTGCTTCAGAAGAGATGTCATTTTTATCAAATCTTCCAATTCAATCCCTTTTGACCCCAACTCACAGCCCTCTTTATTTGTATACCTTTCAACCCCTATTGGCTATAGCTGCTACCGTTGGTTAAAATCTGCACAGTAGTTTTGGAAAAGACATCATTTAAATTAAATCTTTTCATTTGACCCCTATATTTAACCCAACTCACTGCCCCCAAGAGGGTCAGCCTCTCTATTTGTATAACCTCTGATCCTTTTGCTCTAAGGATGCAATACCACTTCAAATTTGCAATTTGGTTAAAATCTGTCCAGTGCTTTGGGTGGAGATGCCAAAAATAGCAAATCAGCCTGTTTGATCCGTTTTTACTCAGTTTTTCAGTCACAAGGAATGTCAACGCCTTCATTTGTATAAGTAACTTGTACTTGAGGAACCTAGCACCAAGACTTGGTTGAATTCTACTTGAAAGTTGTGCAAGAAAAGTGGTTTAAAGGAAAAGTTGGCTATTAACCCTTTCACCCCTATGTAACTTAAGTAGACTCTACCAGGCATTGATATTGATGAATCCATTATGTTCTACAGTGGTGAAAGGGTTAACATGCAACAAGAGAAGATGAAAATGTAAAAATGAACTGGACAGAAAACACCAACTACAGCTTAGCCTATTACGGGAAAGCTAATGAGAAAACATGTTAATTACTATAAGCAAAATTTTACTACATGTATTCATCTAAATTCCTTTCATTTGAATTTGACATAAAAATAAATGATTTGTAGAGGTTTATAAAAATGAAAGAAATGGAGGAACAGAAATAAATGTAATATATAATTTATGGAAGATAAGATGATGTACAACCTTATACATATCAATGACGATTCATGAAAATTTAGGTGAGAACAACATTTTACAGTACTTGGTGGTTATCTCTAACAACAGTACAGGGAGACAGAAACAAAGTAATAGGGATGATACATATACAACCAAATTAAAAATAGGTATGGAATTCCCAATATAGAAACAAACACAAATATAGCAAATATCATTAAACCAAACTTAACCAAATTTTCCAAATGTATCCGCCTCTCAAAATATTTTTTTACAGACGACTGTACTCTATAAAATGTATCTCTGTAAGAGATAGCAGCACAAGTAACATTTTTAAAGTAATGGGTTATAAAATTTGAAGCTAACCACTGGTTCAATTTTATTGAGATAGTCACACGCAGCATGATGTATAATCCCTCCTGCGTCCAGTAACCTGTTCAGAGCACAAAACAAAGGACAATAGCAATAACCTTGCTTCCCCTACAATACATCCATGTATGTCTTTGTACTACTGTGATGTGCTACAGAACAGGCAACATTATATCATATCGCCCTGTGTCTAAAAAGCAATTCAGCATAGAGATGATTAATGTGATTGCAAGAGATAGCAAATACGGAGAAACACATTTTCACCATTGTTGTTATGATCTCTCTGATAATAAGGTCAAAACGGTCAATTGTTTATAAATGGGGAACAGCATTAATAACAGCTAGTGACAAAAAATAATTTAGTTTGTTTTAAGAAGACATAACATATCCATTTGTCCAATATGTGATCACCCCCGCTACGATCCTCAAACAACAAAATCATTTTCCATGATTTGTTAGAATAAAAAAAACTAATGCTGCACTGTTTCACCTTTAAAAACAATAAACCATCAACACCACGAGGTTCTCCGACACAAATGTGTCAGAAGCTTTTATGTACCCAGATCTAAATTAACAGCTAGTACAACATTAACAAACCACACAGGATATTTCACTCTCCAGCTTTACAACTCTCATTTGTAAAAATCTGACATTCGATATTTGGAGCAAGATGTAAAACCAGCAATTCACTGATTTAGTTACAGACAGAAATATGCATTAATGGGTTACGAGGAAATTAAAAATGAAATGAATGTTAAGATTTTTTATTTTAATCTAAACAAACGAAAAATGATGTTTTTAATTAAGTTTACAACCAGATTCATGCAGTTATGGCAAGTTTTTCAAAAGGGATTCTAATTTTGGAGAAATTTAATTCTGCCTGACCTTGAACCTTTCACCTTGACTGGTGACCTCGAAATTAACGTTTTATAAAAAAAAAGTAATCATTTCTTGTTCACAACTTTATGTAGCCTTTAGCCATGATCATAAAGAGAAAAAAATAGCCTTATAAGCATTTCATCTTGACTAACTATCTTTAAAATTAGCATTTCTTTCTTTCGAAGAATGTTTTTAAACTTCAAGAATCTCATTTGGCTGCATTTGAAGCTTTTTTTAAACTAGATCTTACAAATGTGTCAAATGGTGTAATATGGCATACAAATGTTGTAAGTAGCTAATGACGGACTTGGATGGACTTCTATGACACTCTCAGACAGACGAGATTGTCCCACTCATCTGACTGACATAAACACCAGTATCAAGCACAATGGTTGTAAAGCTTGATACCAGGTGTGGACAGTCTGACCTACACTCGGTCTATGTCTTAGAGTGAGATTGTTCTGTTTATGTCACCAGCATTCACCCCGAGCCCGATTATCCATCTCTCGAGCTCGATTCTCCGTCTCTGAAATCCAATGTCCTTAAACTTATACAGATGGCCAAGCAGATCTCGGTCTACCAGTACATTGATCAGAGAATGTATAGTGAACCGAGTCTGCATACGAAATGAAGTGAGTTCCAAGAATCTGATTTCTAATGACTAATGGACGTAGTTTTGCAATGATGATTATGCTTTTCTATTTGAAAATACGAATTACCTGGTAAACACTTGAACATTTTAATTAACTAATTTACCCCAGCAGACACATTTGAACTCTTCCAATTCAAAGGTTGGAATAGTTCATTATGAAATTTCAGGGGTGAATGAGTTACACCTACAAAGGCAAAACTATTTTATTGAAACACTTTTATCTCAGCTTTTAAGATATCATGAAACAACAAGAGCCCCATAGGGTGTGTATCAATTACCTGTTTCTGTTTGTTATATACATCTGATTGAGGCCAAAGGTTATGACAAGTTGTAATTTTCTATTAATTAAAAAGACAACAAATAAATACCAAAATGTCAATAAATATGTAATATGAACTCAAAAATTATAAAACTAGGACAAAATATGAACAAAGGAATGGTTTAAATGGAGACCTTTGAAAAAGTGCAAGGAGAATAAGACCATGGGTCCATATTCATGAAACGATTCTCATGCTCAAACCAAGATTCTCTTCCCAAGTCCAATTCTTGTTTCGGTCATAAATTAATAAAACTTCACATTTGGTCTTTATGATTTGGAAGAATTTTAGAGAAACTTCATGCCAGATACCATGTCAGATGTTTACACATAACATTTTTATCATGCCACATGATTTAAGTGAGTAACAAGAAAGTTGAGTCGAGCACAGAGTCCATGCTGGAGCATGAGATTGGTTTCACGTATATTGGTCCAGTGGGTGTCTTGGAACGGTAAGCGTCTTTTGTTTTATCGTAATCTGTAATTTGCACTCAAAAATGACAAAATTAGGGCAAGACATGAAACAAAGGAAAGCTTTACATGGAGACCCTTGAAGAAGTACAATGAGAATAGGACCAGGTGTTCAGGAAGGGTAAGCTTCATCGACAACACCAAATATAGCACAACCAGTAGCACAATATGTTAGGGTAATGACAGCAACACTTATGTCTATTATTGAGCTTGTCTGGTACTTCTATTATTTACCACAGTATATAGCGTGTCTCTAGTATTGCTTTTACATACCCACTGTTATACAGATTGCTTAGCATAACTGCTAACAAAAAACAGACAAAGTGCAAAAAAATCTATAGATATGTTTGCCTACATACTTAACGACCTTCCTTTATCTCTCAAGGACGTCAGTGCTAAACAAAATACATGAGCTTAGCTAATGCTGGAAACAAACAGTAATATTTGACATTTGAGTGCACCTGTTTGAGTGTACCTGCTCACTTCAGCTTTTTAACATCTATTGTTGACATCGTTGAGGCTGTACGCCTCGTCCGTATATGTATTTGATTTGCCATTACTAACATACAAGGTCATGCCCCATGGTACCAAAGAAACCAATGTCTGCAGTTTATTTGCCAACACAGAAATTGTCATGTTTGAACTGAGTTGACACTGCTTCATTAGTGGTGTTCTATTTGATATCTATAACTCCTCATGGCATCCTATCTATATGGTACTGTTTTGGTTACATCATCCTGCATTCTCTGAGCTAGTTATACAGTTGTCACCATTCAGTGCTCAATAAGCGTAAATACACTTCCACTACTTGGTACCTTTTCTTCAATAAATCCTCCATTTTCAAGTCAACTGCCTCAATTATCAGACTTTCAGTAACACGAAAATGTTCTATATGAATGTTTGCTAAGGTGGTTGTGGAAGCAAATTGATCACCATGGTAACTGTAAAACAAATCAAGGGAACATCTATAGTTTGTCATTCCTATGACTATCATAGAAAAACAATTATATACAATGCAAAAAATCATATGGGTTCTGAAAAAACAAGACAGACAAAAACTTCAAGAATGCAAAAATGAAACCAGTCATAATAACATTGCTTTTGTTGTGGAACTGGACCAGGTTGATGCCAGCAACCAGGTAGCTCATTTGGAAGTGCCTCTTTAATCTAGAGTTTGGAAGGTCCTGGGTTTGAATCTGCATTTTTCAACACTATTACAAAATTGGTGCCATTGTAAGGTGACTTACCTTTGTTTCAAGTACTGCATGAATACTTGGCAACGGTATACCTAAACCTGGATTGTAAATAGTGTTGTCTTAATGGTCAAAAACTTAGAAAAAGGAGGTAGGAATCTGGTCGAAAACTTGGCTTGGTCAATCAAGGGCAACCACGAAGCTAAATTGATAAAGCGTCCTTCTAGAGTTGGAGGGTCCTGGGTTCAAATTCCTGCTCATTTTTCATCCCAATGCATTTTTTCGATCTGAACACTGTTGTTGATATTTTTTTCTATTTCGTTTTTTGGAAAATCTCCAGAAAGTATGTTTTTCTTTCTAGCAATGGTTTATCAATGCTTAAGTCATGCTGGGAAAAAAGTTTTCTATACATAGCTACATCTTTTTGGCAGTGGTACAAATATTCTTAAAGTTGATCTCAACACATGGAATTTCATTTCAACAAATTTTATTGACAAAGATGATACAAGTCAATTGGATGGAATAACAGGCAAAGCCTATATAAATTCTCTCCAGCGGTGGCTAAATTAACGGATTCTATTATTTTTATTTGATTAAGTTAATACATCAATTTTGAAATGAAAATTATAAAAAAAAATATTAAAGGGATGTAACTCCTTCTTAATTAACATAACTGAAATACAAATACATTCACACTTCTCACATCACACACAAAACACTTCCACAGGTATTATTTATTTTTATAACATTTTACAATTGTATATAAGCTATATAGCTATCAAATCACACAGATATTGGCAGACATTGACCAAAAGTCCATGTGCAAATATATGCACAGGTCACAGTCGCCAAAACTGTTAAGGTATTGTAGTTTAATATGAAAATAGATAGCTAGTCTATGTGTAATTCAATGTATAAGATGGAAACTGTAAAACAAGACAGATTGAACAAATCTTACAACAAACAACAACAAACAAACATGCTCAACTTAAAACTCCTATGTCCGTAGAAGAATAACATTTATAGAAAAGTAGGTAAAGTTACTTATTTGTGGAGTATAATTGGAATAGGAATAGTAAAGTATAAAAGTATAAAGTATAAGGTCATGGCTGGTTAGATCATATAGAGATTAAAACGCCTAGATTTACCAATAAATAACTGTACATCATTAAGTAACTGTCTGTTTGTTAGTCCATCACAATCAGGACAGCCTTGTAGAAAAATGTTTGTATCAATATGGTTATGATTTCCATAATTATCAACAGAAGTAAATAAAGTAAGTCTGAGATCATTATACAATGGACATTCAAGAAAGTAATGGAAAACTGTTTCATATTCAAAAGAGCAAGCACAAGAGGGACAGTCAGTTAAATGGTCATTGAATAAATCAAAATTTAAATTGCTACATAAGTTTCTAAGTTGACAAAGAATAATGTTGGCCCGTCTATCACCTTCAGTTTTAAAAATTAAGGTTGATTCATTATCGATAATAATATCTTTATTTAGTTTGTGTTTAAAGGTTGCAAGAGTTGGGGAGTTTAAGAGATCATTATCAGTAGTGTTAGTTGTGCGGCACATTAGAGGGAGGAAACTGTCAAAATAATTGTTAGTTCTGCATATTGGTGGATTAAACAGTCTTGTTTGTCTGAGGAAATAGGGATTATTGTTTTGATTGTTAATGAAAGGATTTAAGACATCTTGTAAGTATTGAGGTGACAGCCCATGCATTATTTTATACATCATTATGTGTTTGTGTTTATTTCTTCTTGTTGACAGAGTTTCCCAACCAAGTTCATTATAAAGTTTATTATGAGATGTTCCAGATCGAAGTCCAGTAATGATTCTGGCTGCTTCTAATTGAATAGATTCTAGAAGTTCTTTAGATTGTTGAGTGCAATTATCCCATACTATGTCTGCATATTCCAAAATTGGCCTGATAAATGCTATATAAATTTTAATTAATGATTTACGATTGACTTTAGTTTTAATGTAACGAAGAATATTTAATCTACTATAAGCTTTTTCATATATATTCAGAATGTGTTGATTCCAAGATGCATCATCTTTTAAAGTCAGTCCTAAGTGTGTATGTGCTGTTGAGTCAGTGATTTGGCTGTTTTGGAAAGTTATTGGAGGGTGATGTTTGTTATGTTTTCTAGAAAATATTACAGATTTAGTTTTGGTAGGGTTGAACTTGATGTCCCATATACCTGCCCATTCACCAATGTTAGAGAGATCATTTGTCAGAACTTGTGCTGCATGTGCTGGGTTTTCATCTATAATTACATATAAGGAGGTGTCATCTGCAAAAAGCTTAATATTAGTTGAAACATTGTCAGTGATGTCATTAATATAAAGGAGAAATAGTAAAGGTCCCAGAACAGATCCCTGAGGTACCCCTGCATTTATACCCTTAAACTGTGAGTGATAACCTTCAGTGGTGACTCTTTGCAATCTATCAGAGAGATAATTTTCAAACCATAAAAGTAAATTTCCATCAATTCCATACGTTTTAAGTTTATGTAAGAGACCTTTATGCCACACCCTATCAAAAGCTTTGCTAATATCACAAAAAATAAATCTGAGCTCCTTCCCCTGGTCCATATTGCTAACAATTTCATTATAAATAAATAGTAGTTGATTAACAGTAGAATCACCTGGTATAAAGCCAGACTGGTGCTTAGTTAAGATAGAATTTTCTATTAGATAGTTGTAAAGATTTTTGAAGACAATTTTTTCCATTATTTTACTGAAACATGAGGTTATTGAGATTGGTCTATAATTTAAAACATCATTTGATGAACCCTTCCCTTTATATATAGCATTTATATTTGCTTGTTTCCATCTATTTGGTAATATTCCTGATTCAAGTGTTTTATTAAATAAAAGACAGAGGGGTAATGCAAGAGAGTTACTCAATTTTTTTACAACTTTAGGGATTACACCATCAGGGCCAGGGGGTTTATTTACATTAAGAATATTAATTTGGTCAGATACATCTTGTTCAGTGATATGAATGTTAGTTAGTGAGTATGGAGTATAGGGCTGTGCTGTCTGAGGTAATTCAAGGTCAGGGGATGACGAAGAGATATTAGTAAAGTGATTGTTAAGGATTTCTGCTTTGTCAAGAGGATGGTGAATGAATTGGTCATCATGTTCAAGAGGAGGAATAGAAGAGGATTTATTGGAGAAATTAGTAATAGATTTTGCAATTTTCCACCATTTGTCTGGGGAGACCATGTTTTCATTAAGACAATTTTCAAGTTTTTGGATATAATTTGCTTTTGCCTCACGAATCAAGTCAATAGTTTCATTCCTGAGTATACGAAATCTTTCCCAGTAGTGCGGATTATTTGTTACTTTGGCCTTTCTATGAATTCTATTACGTTGTCTCATTTTCAGCCTAATAATGTTATTCATCCATGGCTTATCATTTGGGCGTACAGTAATAACTTTGGTAGGGATGAAACTATTGACTTGTTCTATGATTGAATTAATTATGAATGAGTTAAATGCATCAGAGTCCAGATTTAATGACAAATTCAACCAATCAATATTAAGAAGAGCATTATTCATACTTTCAAAATCAGCTTCATCATATTTCAAGATAGTTTTCTTATAATTCACTTGTTTAAATACAGTAAAAGAGATTTGGGCATGAACTGATGAATGGTCACTACAGAATGGTGGTGATACATAAGTATTTTTAATTAAGTTTAGGTTGTTAGTAAAGATGACATCAATAGAAGTGGCACTAGCAGGTGTTATTCGTGTAGGTTCCTTAATAAGACTAGTTAAGTTGTGCTTTATAAGGAGTCTTGATAAATGATCATTAAGCGGTACATTAAGCATATTAATATTAATATCACCTGTAAGTATAATATCCAATGAAGTATCAGAAGCTCTTGTTAAGGTATCATCAAGTTTATCCCAGTATTCAATATTACTATCTGGTCTATATATACACCCGAGAAGAAATTTATGAGTATTAATTAAAACTTCTAACCAGAGTAATTCAACATCATCCCTTTCCAAGTCCAGCCTTCTTTTTGTTACAACAGTATTTTTATGATACACTATAACCCCACCCCCCGGACCAGTAGTTCTATCTTTTCTATGAGGAATTGGATTAAAGGGTTGTACTTGAATGTCAAAATCAGATATCAGGGGATTTAGGTGAGATTCAGTTATACATAAAATATCATTATTTTCAAACTCGGCTTCAATAAGTGGGGTTTTATTTCTGAGAGATCGCACATTGAGATGAACCAGATTCAGATTATGTTTAGGTCCAGGATTACTTTCGATGTCACAACAACAGGATAACACTATAAAATGCGAAACAAGAAAGTAAGACATATTGATAAAATAGGTAAACATGTCAATTAAGTGTAAATAAGAGTAATGAAAGCCATGACATAACTCCATACAAATATGTATGCGCTTAGAAAACTGCCAGTGATCAACCGTTACCATAGTCCAGAAAACCTGGAAATCTAATATATTACCCATTGTCAATGTAGAAAAAGCGGGCAGAGTGGGCTCGGTCGATCATCCAGCTGTTGAAAATTTCTTCAGGCGGGACATATGAACAGTAGTTGAGCAAGAATGTGAGATAACAATAAAACAGACAGGACAATACAACTTCCATACACACACTCACAACAATAACACACAAACACATGTTATTAAACGGAAGCGGAAACGACTCATCAATGTGCTTGAGATGTTTGAAAACATAGGTCTTCGAGTAATACATATATAATACATCCATCATTTTATGATACACTTGCAATGGTCATTAATATCAATATAGAGCATACATATGCAGAAAAGGTAAAACATTAAAAATAAGAATATTTTGATCGATTAAATAGACATTCCAGTAGTAGAAGTATAAGAGAAAACATGTATGTGAAATATCTATGTTGAACTCCACAAGCCCCTGTGATCAACACAATAACTATACTAACGAAAAACACCACTAGATTATCATTTGCAACAATTCACAAACGCGTAGTCGTCTTTCTATTGCGAGTGTATAGAGATAACGGGCTGTTTTTATAAATTAAATCCAGCCGATCAACAATAGGTAGAGACACGTAAGCAATATCATGGTGTTTGTACAAGCGCACGCGAAAAGCGATCGTGTTGATTTCACGTGTATTTCATACGTGTAGCTAAATAAAAAATGAGTATAAGAGAAAGAGGATGTGTAGTTGCTATGGATAATTTATTGAAGTGATAGGATTTTAATATTCACTTGAACGGTAAGTTCCAATAAAATACGTACGTGTACATGAAAAGTACGCGTACGAAATACTATAGTTCAATGCCATGCGAATTATTGGTGAGCACATAGTTGCTCATGCATGTAAACTTACAGTGGCAGTAAAGTTGAGATTGCATGCGCCTATAGAAACTAAAAATGAAAAAAAAAAATAGTTACTGGATGAATGAGTTTTTTTCTTTTATCAACATTACACCACATACATGTAACTATACATAGTGAAGTTCAGGAAGAGTAAGCAAGATAAGATATAGAACATCTTAGGCTAGACGTTAAAAATATTAGCATAATGGTTGTTAAATTTCTATGATACCATAGGATATAAATCCTATATTATCTTGGGTCTCTACACGTGTATAGTGATCTTCATTCTTATTAAATTGACATACATTATAAAGGGTTATATATAACATACAGTGTATATAGTAATATGTTTAAACACAAAGGGCATGTCATACAACAATAACATATATTACAGATAAGTCATAATGATAATTTCATATAAAATATTATGTATGATAGAATAATTTTATACTGAATGTTCATACCAAATAATGAATGTTATAATGTTTTATATATATATATATATAATGCATGTAGAACATTTATAACCAGTAACACCATGAGCAAAACATGATATTAAAGAGATATTTTGGTCACTGATTAGATGCACACACGTGCATCAATAGATTCATATTATATCACTTACAGAGTGCTTTTTTATATATTTATATATAGATTTCATTATAAACAAAGATAAATGCATAATTGCTGAAGTATGTGTTGTATACTTCAGCACACACATTGAAATTACAGTAATACTAATACACAAAATATAGTAAATATACATGTACTTGTGTTTTTTGTATAGCGTATCTTCATTTGTCAAAATACAAGTTCCATGTCATCAGCATATACATGTAGCCTACTCAGAATAGTAATATTCATCAAATTCATAAAACAAAGACTGATATTTAGTCAAACATAATACTGAATATAAGGTCACATAATTATTTAACTTGGGAAAGAGAGTCAAATCGGTTGCCTGAAGTGAATGAGGCTGTAGTATCAGGCTTAGGTTTGGGTTTGTTGGATGTACGTTGACCGTGTTGAGAGGCTAGAGTTCTGATACGGGTTGTGGGATCGTGTCGGTGTTCTTGTTGAGGAGGGTCGGGGTAGGAATCTAACTCGCTAAGGTGGGTGACTTGGGCTTTGGTTCCACTACTATGCCTGATTACAATTCTCCCGTCGTTGGTCCATGTTCCAGATATGGCTCCTGTTGATTTTAAATAACGGGCTTTAGAAAATACCATCGCTCTCTGCTTCGTTAGGGCCTCGTTGACAAATAATTTGAATGCACGTTGATTGGAGGGGGAGGATCCATTACTCTTGTCAGAATCTTTGGCAAAAAGTGAGAATCTGGCAGCGTACACGGAAGCACGTACACGGTACGAGATAAATCGGACAATGATGTCACGAGGGAATTTACCAGACTTGGGACCCACTCTGTGGGATCGGCTTATATCGCTCTCCGTTACCATCACACCAAGAAAAGAGTTACATACATCAATAATTAGAGTATCAGTGCTTTCGTGTTCTTCCTCAGGAATACCTCGGAACTTAAGACAGTTTCTCCGGGAATATTGTTCTAGATCGTCCTGTCTCCTATGGAGATCAGCTAGTTGTTTCTGTATGTCAGGGATCCCAAGTTTAGAAATCAATGTGTCCTTGAAAAGGTCATTACTCAAAAGTTGAGAAACAACTTCACCAAATGGAATTGGCCTATAACCTTCGACATGTACCATTATATGTTCTTTACAGCTGAGGTCAGGGTCTTACAGGAGGTCATAACACTTGTGAGCAAGAAACTTGTATCTCCCTGACCTCAGATTGTCACAAATTTAGGTCGTGAGATGGGGAATCTCATTTAAAATTGATGTGTCAACCTGCTTTTGGAACGCTTACCGCCATCACACCAAATGAGCTATGTAACCAGCTAGGCCTTGACTAGGTATTGATTTTTGGATGGTGTATTTGCTCCGTCAGATTAATTTTACTTATAGAGAAAAGAATCAAACTAATTTATCTATGGAGTGAAACATTAGCCCTTTAAAGCATGATCAATGACAAGGTTGATAAACAAAGACAGACAAAGGATGGAGAGGGAACTTAAGGCAAACAGCCTTGGTTAAAAAAAATCACTATTCTACATCATCATGTCATGTATGAAAACCTAAATATCATATTCAACATATAGAATTTCTTTCCGCACCAGTGTCATCAGGCCCGGCAGGCAGTCATATATATTAATCGAGTCTGTCAAACCTAAAGATAATTCAGATACTCTGGTATCTGGAAATAATAATATTCAATAATGTCGCTAATACAATCCCCATAGACAAAGTGCCTGGGCCCACTTGTATAAAACATCTCAACTCTTTAGATTTCCTCAAGTCTAAGATTTCCCATAGACAATACATGGCTTGAGGTTTCCTTAACTTTGAGATGTTTTATACAAGTTTTATACGTTAAACAGCTTTCAGTTTACTTTCAACAGGAATCTGTTATACAATGTATATATATGTATCACAGAAAAAATTCACTAAAGAATGCTCTGGATCTCCGTATTCTTACATGACAGGGAATAAAGTCGTTCACTAATACTCAAGGATCAGTGAAAAACTGACAAATAAAGAATAAGAGTGTATCATGGTTTCTGACTGGAACTCTCAAGGTCCCGATCGCGATCTCACCTCGCCTACAAAATAACCACTTTTATCCTTGTGATTACATGCTTAAGGACCCATGGACACAGGAGAGGTCATAAGGGCCACAAATGGTCGACAAAAACATGTACAAAAATATAAATGACATCAAATAAACATAAAGGTAAAAGACAAACTTCAACTTGAATATTGAAAGTGGCTAGGGTGACTCATATTTTGTTTTCAGCTTTCAGATAGTTTAAAATCGTTGAGACAGTAATTGTTTGGAAAAGAGATTTCAGACATGTAACATTATTACAGAATTTTTCTTGAGATGGCGGAAGGTTGATGCAACTAATAACAAGTGATTTACTGTAAATGGCTCTTGGCATGCTAAGCATCGATGCTGGTCTTGGTGTTTCAATAAATAACACTGAGCAATATAAGTTATGAACAACCTTGTCTCAGCACCTCTCTCTGTAGCTTAGGATGCTATTCACCGATTTCGTGTTGTCCACGCATAATATTTTATGCAATATGACATTTTGAGGTAATATAATGTAATAATGTAAAATTTTCGAATGGAAATATTCTTCAAAATTCTGTTGCAGAGGCTTTGTAAAATAGACTCCAGATTCCAAAACCTCACCATGGCCACCAAGACAAACTCTCAAAATACTGACCTCACCATAGCTACCAAATGGAACACTCCAGATCTTGACTTTATCTTGGGTAGCAAATTGAACACTCCAGATCCTAACCTCACCATGGCCACCAAATGGAAGTCTAGATCCCAATCTCACCATGACCACCAAATGGAACCGTCCAGATCCTAACCTTACCATGGCTTCCAAATGGAACAGTCTAGATCCTGACCTTACTATGGCTACCAAAATGAATTCACCTGTCCTGACCTCGCCATGGCTTCCAAAATTAACAACTCCAGATCTCAACCTCACACCAAATGGACAGCTGCAAATTACCATTTTGGAGAAAGACCCACAATTTTCAGCCTCACTTTTGAAACTTTTATAATCAGCAAATATAATTAAGCAACTAAATTTATAGGATTTACACCATTATTTTGTTAAAAAAAGACAATTTTTTAGCATTTTAGGCATTTTTAGAATTTGACAGGTGGCTAAGCTTTCCTCCATGACAAATTGTAAACAAGCAATAATTAATGGCCATAATGATGAACAGCGTTGTTTGTCAAGTGCGATATGAAAAAATGCGGAAAGTTGAATTTCGACACAATTTTTTTTTTTTATATGTTGAACATTATTGCTTCCAGCATTACCGTACAAAACTTTTAGGAATTGATTAAAAAAATCATAAAGTTCTTGCATTTACTACCCAATGCCCTTATTTGGCAATAAAAGGGGCATAACTGCATCAAAAATGCATGTAAACTTCTGAAATGCTATATTAGTATGCAATATGTTTACCAAGTTTGAGTTCAATTTACCCAAGGGAACTCAAGTAATTGCATAGAAACCTTGTTTTGGACGACGCATCCGACGCTGACGACGCCAACAAAGTAATACCTGTATGTCGCCTTGTGTTGCAGGTGACACAAAAATGCTCCATACATCATAACTGACCACAGCTGGTCACTCACTGAAGCATGCTGAAAAGCTTCTTAATGACCGGCATGAGACACAATGAAATAAGGAGTAGATATGTTTTAGTTAGAATACATACTAAAGAGATGTTGTGCTATAAGTCTTTACCATAACATCACTTTTCCACTAAATTCTATATGTTACCTAACCTTTTTTCAAAAAATATTGTGACTTTGTTTATCATCAAATTTTCATTAAGTTTTATATCATCATCTGGTGCCTCTTTTAATATTACTCGTGGCTGACTGTTATTCAGATATCACTTTTCATCCAGATAAACAAGTTTCCCATAGACACAATGTTAAATTAATTAAGCTGTAAAAAATGTTTTGGATAATTAGCTCAAGACATCATACTTAGAATTCTAAGGAATGGATAATAATATTAATATTATCAATAATATCTTCAAAAAACAAATTCAGGAAAATAATTTTTAGAAAAGTAGATTAACATAGAATCAGATAAGAAAATGACGTAACATGAGAGATTAACATCATATCAAATGAGAAAACGACGTAACGTGAGAGACTAACATCATATCAAATGAGAAAATGACGTAACGTGAGAGACTAACATCATATCAAATGAGAAAACGACGTAACGTGAGAGACTAACATCATATCAAATGAGAAAATGATTTAACGTGAGAGACTAACATCATATCAAAGGAGAAAATGATGTAACGTGAGAGACTAACATCATATCAAAGGAGAAAACGACGTAACGTGAGAGACTAACATCATATCAAATGAGAAAATGATGTAACGTGAGAGACTAACATCATATCAAATGAGAAAATGATGTAACGTGAGAGACTAACATCATATCAAATGAGAAAATGATGTAACGTGAGAGACTAACATCATATCAAATGAGAAAATGATGTAACGTGAGAGACTAACATCATATCAAATGAGAAAATGATGTAACGTGAGAGACTAACATCATATCAAATGAGAAAATGATGTAACGTGAGAGACTAACATCATATCAAATGAGAAAATGATGTAACGTGAGAGACTAACATCATGTCAAATGAGAAAATGATGTAACGTGAGAGACTAACATCATATCAAATGAGAAAATGACGTAACATGAGAGACTAACATCATGTCAAATGAGAAAATGATGTAACGTGAGAGACTAACGTCATATCAAATGAGAAAATGACGTAATGTGAGAGACTAACATCATATCAAATGTGAAAATGACGTAACGTGAGAGACTAACATCATATCAAATGAGAAAACGACGTAACATGAGAGACTAACATCATGTCAAATGAGAAAATGATGTAACATGAGAGACTAACATCATATCAAATGAGAAAATGACGTAACGTGAGAGACTAACATCATATCAAATGAGAAAATGACGTAACGTGAGAGACTAACATCATATCAAATGAGAAAATGACGTAACGTGAGAGACTAACATCATATCAAATGAGAAAATGACGTAACGTGAGAGACTAACATCATATCAAATGAGAAAATGACGTAACGTGAGAGACTAACATCATATCAAATGAGAAAATGACGTAACGTGAGAGACTAACATCATATCAAATGAGAAAATGACGTAACGTGAGAGACTAACATCATATCAAATGAGAAAATGACGTAACGTGAGAGACTAACATCATATCAAATGAGAAAATGACGTAACGTGAGAGACTAACATCATATCAAATGAGAAAATGACGTAACGTGAGAGACTAACATCATATCAAATGAGAAAATGACGTAACGTGAGAGACTAACATCATATCAAATGAGAAAATGACGTAACGTGAGAGACTAACATCATATCAAATGAGAAAATGACGTAACGTGAGAGACTAACATCATATCAAATGAGAAAATGACGTAACGTGAGAGACTAACATCATGTCAAATGAGAAAATGATGTAACGTGAGAGACTAACATCATATCAAATGAGAAAATGACGTAACGTGAGAGACTAACATCATATCAAATGAGAAAATGACGTAACGTGAGAGACTAACATCATATCAAATGAGAAAACGACGTAACGTGAGAGACTAACATCATGTCAAATGAGAAAAATGACATAACGTGAGAGACTAACATCATATCAAATGAGAAAACGACGTAACATGAGAGANTCATATCAAATGAGAAAATGACGTAACGTGAGAGACTAACATCATGTCAAATGAGAAAATGATGTAACGTGAGAGACTTACAGCATGTCTCTGTACCTATTATAATAATTTCATCAAATGAGAAACACATACACAGGTGCATACATTTAGATAGTTATCTACCTGAGGTGTGCCTGCCTGATGTAACGGATGGCATCGTTCTCTACTGTGTGAAAGCCTCGTAGGATGGCATTGCCAGCCAATTATAGCAAACCTACGGTAATGGCATGGCTCGTCAGTGTGATTTCATCACCATGGCTCATCAGTGTGATTTCATCACCATGGCTTATCAGTGTGATTTGGTCATGTGTGATGAAAGAGATATCATCAAGCTGCAAGACCTTTTGAGTACAGATAAACAATACTCTGGTATCATTTGTAGGCATTATCACACGTTGTTTAAATCTCATTGGTAAACCATATTTTTCAAATTTTCAAATTTATTTTTCATAATAAATTTTGTACATTTTCTTGATCTTCCAGTCATTAGATGAGTATTCTTGATCTTTAAACATGCAATTTAATCACAAATCACACTACTGAATAGTCACTTTCAAATTACAAGACTCAGGTCGTAAATCCTGAACAGATTGAGAACAAGGTGTACAGGCACTAAAATGGCATAGTATTTATTTAATCTTTGCTCAAGCATTCAAAAGAACCATTGAAGGAAATGATATACATAGAATAACTACAAGTTTAAACATTTTCTCATTAAACAATTTCATTTTAACTATTCTGTAAGCTAACCTAGTTTTTCATATATCCGATTCGTGTTGTAGATTACAGCATGTTGCTAACATCAAATATTAAAGGATTGAGCCAGATAAGCATGCATTTACTTGTATAATCACCTAAAAATATCATATGTAGGTGGAATTGTAATTTGACGAGAAACATGTGACTGATAATCTTCCGATACTGACTACTGTAAATAACCACATCCTCTGATTCAAAGCTGATCACGGACAACTTATTTTTACTGTTTTGTTCCCAATGTTCTCAAATCTTGTCTCTAATAGCTAATGGAGTTTAACCACTTACAATGGTCTCGAATAACAGCCTTGATCTTGTAGCTTCAGAGTTTGTCTTTACAATGAAATTGTATTGCTGACTTGACCTCGTAACTACAGAGATGATTCTTTTACAATGACCTTGTATTACAGCCTTGACCTTGTAATTGCAGATATGTTTCTTTTACAATGACCTTGTATTACAGCCTTGACCTTGTAACTATAGAGATGTTTCCTTTACAATGACATTGTATTACAGCCTTGGCCTTGTAATTGCAAATGTTTCTTTTACAATGACCTTGTATTACAGCCTTAACCTTGTAATTGCAGATATGTTTCTTTTACAATGACCTTGTATTACAGCCTTGACCTTGTAACTACAGATGTGTTTCTTTTACAATGACCTTGTATGTACAGAGATGTTTCTTTTACAATGACCTTGTATTACACACTTGACCTTGTATCTACAGAGATGTTTCTTTAACAATGATCTTGTATTGAAACTTGACCTTGTAACTACAGTGATGTTTCCTTTACAATGACCTTGTATTTCAACCTTGACCTTGTAACTACACATATGTTTCTTTTACAATGACCTTGTATTACAACCTGACCTTGCAACTACAGATATGTTTCCTTTACAATGACATTGTATTACAACCTGACCTTGTCACTACAGATGTGTTTCTTTTACAATGACCTTGTATTCAAACCTGACGTTGTAACTACAGATGTGTTTCTTTTCCAATGACCTGGTATTACACACTTGACCTTGTAACTACAGATGTTTCTTTTACAATGACGTTGTATTACAACCTTGACCTTGTTACTACAGATGTCTTTCTTTTACAATGACCTTGTATGTACAGAGATGTTTCTTTTACAATGACTTTGTATGTACAGAGATGTTTCTTTTACAATGACCTTGTACTACACACTTGACCTTGTATCTACAGATGTGTTTATTTTACAATGACCTTGTATTAGACACCTGTCCTTGTAACTACAGAGATGTTTCTTTTAAAATGACCTTGTACTACACACTTGACCTTGTATCTACAGAGATGTTTCTTTTACAACGACCTTGAATTCAAACCTGACCTTGAAACTACAGCGATGATTCTTTTACAATGACATTGTATGACAGTCTTGACCTTGTAACTACAGTGATGTTTCTTTTACAATGACCTTGTATTACAGCCTTGACCTTGTAACTACAGATGTGTTTCTTTTACAATGACCTTGTATGTACAGAGATGTTTCTTTTACAATGACCTTGTATTACACACTTGACCTTGTATCTACAGAGATGTTTCTTTAACAATGATCTTGTATTGAAACTTGACCTTGTAACTACAGTGATGTTTCCTTTACAATGACCTTGTATTTCAACCTTGACCTTGTAACTACACATATGTTTCTTTTACAATGACCTTGTATTACAACCTGACCTTGCAACTACAGATATGTTTCCTTTACAATGACATTGTATTACAACCTGACCTTGTCACTACAGATGTGTTTCTTTTACAATGACCTTGTATTCAAACCTGACGTTGTAACTACAGATGTGTTTCTTTTCCAATGACCTGGTATTACACACTTGACCTTGTAACTACAGATGTTTCTTTTACAATGACGTTGTATTACAACCTTGACCTTGTTACTACAGATGTCTTTCTTTTACAATGACCTTGTATGTACAGAGATGTTTCTTTTACAATGACTTTGTATGTACAGAGATGTTTCTTTTACAATGACCTTGTACTACACACTTGACCTTGTATCTACAGATGTGTTTATTTTACAATGACCTTGTATTAGACACCTGTCCTTGTAACTACAGAGATGTTTCTTTTAAAATGACCTTGTACTACACACTTGACCTTGTATCTACAGAGATGTTTCTTTTACAACGACCTTGAATTCAAACCTGACCTTGAAACTACAGCGATGATTCTTTTACAATGACATTGTATGACAGTCTTGACCTTGTAACTACAGTGATGTTTCTTTTACAATGACCTTGTATTACAGCCTTGACCTTGTAACTACAGATGTGTTTCTTTTACAATGACCTTGTATGTACAGAGATGTTTCTTTTACAATGACCTTGTATTACACACTTGACCTTGTATCTACAGAGATGTTTCTTTAACAATGATCTTGTATTGAAACTTGACCTTGTAACTACAGTGATGTTTCCTTTACAATGACCTTGTATTTCAACCTTGACCTTGTAACTACACATATGTTTCTTTTACAATGACCTTGTATTACAACCTGACCTTGCAACTACAGATATGTTTCCTTTACAATGACATTGTATTACAACCTGACCTTGTCACTACAGATGTGTTTCTTTTACAATGACCTTGTATTCAAACCTGACGTTGTAACTACAGATGTGTTTCTTTTCCAATGACCTGGTATTACACACTTGACCTTGTAACTACAGATGTTTCTTTTACAATGACGTTGTATTACAACCTTGACCTTGTTACTACAGATGTCTTTCTTTTACAATGACCTTGTATGTACAGAGATGTTTCTTTTACAATGACTTTGTATGTACAGAGATGTTTCTTTTACAATGACCTTGTACTACACACTTGACCTTGTATCTACAGATGTGTTTATTTTACAATGACCTTGTATTAGACACCTGTCCTTGTAACTACAGAGATGTTTCTTTTAAAATGACCTTGTACTACACACTTGACCTTGTATCTACAGAGATGTTTCTTTTACAACGACCTTGAATTCAAACCTGACCTTGAAACTACAGCGATGATTCTTTTACAATGACATTGTATGACAGTCTTGACCTTGTAACTACAGTGATGTTTCTTTTACAATGACCTTGTATTACAGCCTTGACCTTGTAACTACAGATGTGTTTCTTTTACAATGACCTTGTATGTACAGAGATGTTTCTTTTACAATGACCTTGTATTACACACTTGACCTTGTATCTACAGAGATGTTTCTTTAACAATGATCTTGTATTGAAACTTGACCTTGTAACTACAGTGATGTTTCCTTTACAATGACCTTGTATTTCAACCTTGACCTTGTAACTACACATATGTTTCTTTTACAATGACCTTGTATTACAACCTGACCTTGCAACTACAGATATGTTTCCTTTACAATGACATTGTATTACAACCTGACCTTGTCACTACATAGGTGTTTCTTTAACAATGACCTTGTATTCAAACCTGACCTTGTGACTTCAGATGTGTTTCTTTTACAATGACCTTGTACTACAGCCTTGACCTTGTAACTACACACAGAGATGTTTCTTTTACAATGACCTTGTATTGCATCATTGACCTTGTTACTACAGATGTGTTTCTTTTACCATAACCTTGTATAATAGACTTGACCTTGTAACTACAGTGAGGTATATTTTACAATGACCTTGTATCACAGTTTTGACCTTGTAACTATAGAGATGTTTCTTTTACAATGACCTTGTATTACAGTCTTGATCTTGTAACTACAGATTTGTTTCCTTTACAATGACGTTGTATTACACACTTGACCGTGTAACTACAGAGATGTTTCTTTTACAATGACCTTGTACTACACACTGAAATACCATGCTTAAGATACCTAGCACAGCATTTGCTTGGTCACATTATATTGACAAGCACTTTACCGTTGTTTAGCAAGGAACAACAACTTCCATTTTTAAGGACCTTAGTATCATACTATGTCACTGCCTGGGGACAGAACCCATTGCCTTGGGTAAACTTTCAACACTAAAGCCAAAAGTGAGGTAATCCCAAAAAGGCACTAGGAAACAAAAAGGGTGGCTAGGAAGTAGAGATAAAATACCAAGATCCTGAATCTTGTAACATGCTGTGGGTAACAGTTTGTATATTCTTTTATCAGTCTCTAACCTGCAGTGATAAACCAGAAGAGACTCGAGAGTCATATCATGTAATTTTAGACAAGATGGAAATCATTTTAATAACAGAAAAAGTTTAATGAAACTGCTTCCTACATTGTACCGACCCTTCGTTAATTGTCATTCCTACATACATTGTACCGACCCTTCGTTAATTGTCATTCCTACGTACATTGTACCGACCCTTCGTTAATTGTCATTCCTACATACATTGTACCGACCCTTCGTTAATTGTCATTCCTAC
>NW_018406397.1:2612267-2621655 GCF_002113885.1 Mizuhopecten yessoensis
CGATGATATGTCAACACCCGATATCGAGATTTTACCGGGAAATGTATAATCACACGTACTTCAGGAATAAAGCTTTCCAATTCATTGACATAAACAGACTCACGGGAAGACAGTGACATGAGACCAGACGACCTCAAGAAGGTCATATAGGAAACACATGGAATGCGGACGTACCAACCTCATATGTGCATATCACGTGCTTACACGAGTTCATAAGCTGAGGGAGTTTCGCTCTGTCGATTAAATCGTGTTTACAAATGTAGTCTACTTACTCTGTGAAAATAATATTTTGTAAAATATCAAGATACCTATGAAATGCATGTGTGAGTGCACGTGAGATAGCCATGCGATAGCCTCTGGCCACATATGTACCTGACATGTAATTATAAATTTAAATTGAACAAATAATAGACATGTATAGTTATGTACAACATTTAATTATCTACATCTTCATCACTGATCATCACAACATATCATACAACATATAAATATCAAAATACATCATAATAAAATAAAGATTTGGCATGTGGGGTAGACTCAACTTAACACTTGCATTTTTTGTAGTACTATTCTTCCTCTCAGTTTAGGCAGTGAATTTGTAGCGGTGCAGACAAAGTCTCATCGATTACTACAAATTGTTCGCAGATTATTTGTGGCTGTGCGGGCTTTAGCAGCGACAGATTACCACAAAACTTGATTGATCGCCTTGGTATATGCTATTGTATTTGTGCAGGTTATCCTGCGACAGATACTGCATATAGGTGCAAAGATATAAACTGTAGCTGCGCAAACTTTGTTGCAACAGAATTACTACATGTTCGTATTGCCTTGCAAACCTAAGCGCGAGGAGGAATAGCACCTTATATATGAGTGTTTATTTGTCGCTACCCCTTCGACTCAGACTGGTCAGCGCATTGGGCTTTGAACCAGATGTAGGCAGGGTAGCTATGTGACGAGTGTTAATTTGTCACTACCCCTTCGACTCAGACTGGTCAGCGCATTGGGCTTTGAACCAGATGTAGGCAGGGTAGCTATGTGACTTACTATTAAATGAATTATGTTCATAATTTCAAAATATAATTTATATATGAATATTTTTGGGGAAGTTTGAATGAGGAATGCCTCCCTCTTCGTATCCGAATGAAAACCAGGCCATAACTCAGGTGTATTATGCGAGTGATATAAGAATTATAAATACTTGGTATACCGTGAGTTAGCGGACTGTAGAATGATGTCCAAAGTGTACATGACTGAGGTAATTTGATTCCATTAAAGAACAATAAATTGATAATTTTGATATCATATTTTTGATTTATTTCCATCATTTGTTATATGTAAACAGATACAACTGTGTAAATATCATCCCTCTGCAAAAAGTTCCGATTTTTTTCAAGGAAGATATAACTCTCACCCGGATCAAAGTGATTGTAAAATGTAAAATATTTTAATTATAAAGACATTGTGTATATTTTGTTCAATTTCCCACTCTATATGTATAGATCTTTGTGTCCTGTTTGCTTTTAGCTTGTAGATAATCACTTTTATCCGTTCAAATTCAATAAAAAAACACTTTGTGTAACATGTGTAACATATTTTGCGATAAATAAAATATTTGTAGGGTTAATTACAAATGCTTCTTTTCATTTTTTTATTGTTGTTATTGTTCCGAACAATGCCACACACACAAAAAAACGGAAAATATTAAAAGTGGCAAAAAATTCAATTTTTTGGTATTTTTTCCAAAAAAGTCCCCAAACTATCGGAATGTTTAGATTTTCATAAAATTAACTCTACATAGTTGCATAACCATTATATGAAAGTTTCAACGAATTTTGCTGGTTAATTGCGAAAGTGTGGAGCCACCTTAAGCAAATTGACATTCTAGCTATCGGCTAATCTTCGTGTAAAACAAGGACAATACATTGAAGTGTTTGTATCATCTTTTACATGTTTAGCGACATTTGAGACACGAGTATTGCTCTCTCCTAAGCCCGTAGCACTGTACACAAACCCTTTTCTTTACTAATGGAGACTTTGTCTGCTATCTGATCCTTTTGGTCGTGCAACAATAAAATCTCTTTAAATGCCATTTCTTTTACTGAAATTTAGATCTTGAGCCCACAGACACCTGTGCCATAAGAAAAAGTGTGTTTTGAATGTTAATACACGGGAACGGCACAGCATGCAAACGAGTGACCTTTTAAAACATTTACAAATCAGATAGACCAAAGGACGTCCTCATCTTGTATGTAGCCTCTGAAACGATAACATCATGAAATGTTGATAAATGTACATGTGGCCAGCCAAAATCAATCAATGTTCGGCAATTCCGAAGTATATATACCCTGGAGAAACATTGAGAATGAATTCCCTCGCTAGTATCATCCATCGTTCCGAGGTGTGTTCTAAATCATCAGTCAATGACTTTGAAATATCAGTATCGTGTATATTGTGAAAATTAATTTAGCTATCATCTCCTACAGTCTATATTGACTACAGAATGTTCATTGTTTATGCATGATTGATACGAATAGAAGGTTCGGGGTTAGCAAACTCACACAGTACGCCGTACGTCGGCTCTGTAATTCTGACAAAGGATGACCGGTAGATCACCCCTACTCATCATAGTGGCGCTAAACACATATGATAAGCTCTGATAATTCTGACGAAGTAAAATATTTATTATAAAACTAAAAAATAATATTTACAGACTAACTTTAGACCATGATATCCCGAGCTTAGGTTTCATGGTCAAAGTCAGATCGGCGGTTCACGATAACATCAGTCTAGATCAGTAACTGATTAATGAAACTACGCATGTTGTTCATCCTATACCAACGATCCCTTTTCAGGAGTTGATGCATTGAAAGAGAGTTCTGCATAACAATAATGTGCTAAAACACAATGGAAACAGGTATGAATAGCTCTAATGATTATATTAAACCCCCTAGCTCTAGAATCGCCCCCATTACCACTTTACCAGGTACGACTATTATATGACTAATATATCAACTCGTCAAATGTGCGCATGTCAGCATAAGCTTACATCAGGTGAATACAGACACCTAATATGTAGACGGTGAAATATGAGGGGAAAATTAGCTGGAAACAAAAGCATATTGAAGTTGTAATTAAGCATGACGGAGATGCTATTCAGATCGACACTGGAACCCAATATATTATTGATGCAATGATTGGAAGATGATTACACACGGCATTATAATAAAGCTTCAAGGCTCTACGCCATGTATTTGTGAATAAATGTAATCAATATTGTAAATTGTATATGAAAATGTTACAATAAACCTTACAAATAATGCACATACACATCAGAATGGGCGTTACACCATATCATTGTGTCTGTCTAGCCAGGTGTCTGACATCATTGATGTCAACCTCTGAATTCTCCAATGAGCGAGATCTTCCTGAGATTCAAAATTATCTCAAATAAGGGGTACATTGTGTGTGAAAAAAAATCCCTTTTTTTTGCCCATGGAAAAGACTTATTTAATGACATATTTAATGGAAAATTGGTTTCATTTTAGAAAAAAAGGCTAAATTCTAAAATAAAATTTTAAATTAAGTCATTAATATCACTTAGTGAATCCGAAATCTAGCCAATTAAACTTCTTTTCAAGAAATAACGCTGACGCTATTCTGAAATTTAAATTTATCAATTTCTTATTTTTTAGTAACAGATCCCAACATAAAAATACCAAGGTTGGGAATCTGCTGTCTAATTAACGGATATCACAGCTACACAGAAGCGCCAGGAAGGAGTTCAGCAGACCTTGACTATGCCAGATCAATCAAGCAATAAGTAAGCTGTCAACACTCACTAAAACTAGTTTATTTCCCACTAGAGAGTTAAGGTCGTGGAGTGCAAAAGGGTATTGTGTCAGCCCAGTGGTAAACATACTCTGGTAATGTGACAGCCCAGCTGCCTTTGTTAGTTTGTTATGGATCATAACAGGAAAGACAGTAGAGTGCTTCCACCGAGGATTCAACCCTCGATCTCCAGGTTCTAAGTCGGCCGCTCTACCACTGAGCTAAAGGGAAATTCCCTCTAGCGGGAAGCTAGAAGGTGACCGTAGTCCTTAAGTACAATTAAAATCTACCACAGATCCATCTGCTGATGGTTCACGAAGAGTTGGCCTGTTGTATAACAAGACATGATCATATGAGACAACTTATGCCCCCCCCCCCCCCCCCAGCAGAATCAGATTTTTTTTCAGTGACCACTGCCTACAGGAACAAACCACAACAGATCTGCTGCACTAATAGCATAACTTGTTATCTTTATCTATTAATTTCTTGCCCTTTTTTACAGGGTTTTCACTACTCTTGCATAATGCTATTTTGTTGATTGGCTAATAATATTTTATCGAATATTTTAAATGGACAATGGTCATGGTCAGTTTCTTTGATCTGTACTTTGATTTACTATGTTGACCCATTTCCTCCCTGTCCTCTTCCTTATTACATTACAGCTGTTGCACTTATGGTGAAGGGTTTTTATCCCCACCTAGGACAAATATGTTTTATGTGACTAAAGTTATTTATGAATATGTTTGATATTGTTTAATGTTTGGAAATATGTTTATATTTCAATTTTCATTTTCTACAAAATAAATAGTTAATTTCAATTCATTGCTTGTTTGGTTATTTATGTATTGATCCAACAAGTTTGTTCTGTCTGTAATAATGTATAAATAACCTTTGTTTCCAACTAGAAGTGGCTGAAGATTGAGTGAAACAGCTGGATTAACTCCAAATTTTGGCTGGAAAGCATGATAACAGTTATAATAATAATTCATAATATCAATTTGAAGTTCTTATTTACTGCTTTATCCAGCCTTGGTGGTAGGTCGTCTCAAAGCGCTTCACAAATTATTATCTGTGGTTATAGGACCTTTGCAACCAATCAATATCTTTCTCAACTCCCCGGGGAGCATACAGACGGTGCTGCCATTTCGGTGCTCACAGCTAGCATCCAACAATTCGAGCACTGCCCAACCAAGTACTCATTAGCAGCTAAGTAGACTGGAACATTTGAAGTAAAGTATCTTGTTTAAAAATACAATACAGTGCCGTTCCCTGACTCCAACTCGCAACCTTTCAGTCACGAGCCCGGCGTCCTACCACTAGACTACCGTGCCTCCAATACCGTTTGATTACGGTGGCTTGTCTCTACATGTATATACTTACCATCACACATTTTGTTGATATAGCCCTCACTTTGGGATTATATAAAATGTCAAAGTCAAAGGAGATGGATTTATACTATCTGCATTATATTAGTCTCCTGGCAATTCACCAACCCAGAGGAGGCTGGGTACCCTGTAGGGAGTCTCCTGGCAACTCACCAACCCAGAGGAGGTTGGTTACCCTGTAGGGAGTCTCCCGGCAATTCACCAACCCAGAAAAGGCTGGGGGCACCCCGTAGGGAGTCTCCTGGCAATCCACCAACCCAGAGGAGGTTGGGTACCCTGTAGGGAGTCTCCTGGCAATTCACCAACTCAGAGGAGGCTGGTTACCCTGTAGGGAGTCTCCTGGCAATTCACCAACCCAGAAAAGGCTCAGGGTACCCCGTAGGGAGTCTCCTGGCAATTCACCAACCCAGAGAAGGCTGGGTATCCTGTAGGGAGTCTCCTGGCAATTTACCAACACAGAGGAGGCTGGGTACCCCGTAGTGAGTCTCCTGGCAATTCACCAACACAGAAAAGGCTCAGGGTACCCCGTTGGGAGTCTCCTTGCAAATCACCAACCCAGAAGAAGCTGGGTACCCCGTATGGAGTCTCCTGGCAATTCACCAACCCAGAGGAGGCTGGGTACCCCGTAGGGAGTCTCCTGGCAATTCACCAACCCAGAAAAGGCTCAGGGTACCCCGTAGGGAGTCTCCTGGCAATTCATCAACCCAGAGAAGGCTGGGTACCCCATAGGGAGTCTCCTGGCAATTCACCAACTCAGAGGAGGCTGGGTACCCCGTAAAGATTCTCCTGGCAATTCACCAACCCAGAGGAGGCTGGGTACCCCGTAGGGAGTCTCCTAGCAATTCAATGTAATGTGGCAGAATCTATCATGCATAGCCTTATTAGTTAAAAGCTGGAGGTCGATGACATATGGTTACGATCCCGCATTTTTATGACAAATATAGTAAGAAAGACTCAACGTAGTGTAAAATCTACTGCCATCATATTTGCCCAACACAGTTTTGGTGTTTTGAATTGGCATAATGATACATTGAGGGAGCATTATAAAGTAATTTTAAGGGAAGTAGGCAAAATGGCAATGAAATGAGGGAAGTTATATAAAGGTTTTATTGTAAAACAGAAATATCATTGACCCATGTGCTCCTATTTAAAATTTACAGGGTAATCTTCTATGGAACAGATGAAATTAATGATCAACTCCCCTGACCTTTTTTTATACTAAATTATTTTGTTATAAACTAAACAATGTCTGTTAGACTGAATTCCTCCGCTACTTTGTAAAATAAGTGTAATTTTTGACAATTGTCTATAACTGGCAATGTGACCTTGGCATTGACCTTGGAATTTTGATTTACAGTCTCTTTGAAAGTATTCAAAAACCTGACCTCTGTATAAAGTTTGATAAAAATTCATTCAGAAATAAAATTGGCAGAGTGATAACATTGAATTAGTTGACAAATTTTTATAAATAGTAGCAGTGACCTTGGCCTTGACCTTGGAACCCCAAAATATGAGGGGGGTTTCAATTGCGATCTTTGCATAAAGTTTATAAAATTCTGTAACGAAATAAAGTTGCTAGAGTGATGACTCTAAATCGGGAAGGTTAGGACAGTATGTAAAGGGACGTAACGCAACAAGACGGGATGGACACGGGTAACATTATATGACCCCCTTCAAAAAAATTGTAATTATAACCTAGAAAAAAAGCAGCTATTTTGTCAAGTACATTTTCTGAAGACACTTTCCAAGTTAACCGAATTCCATGGTAACAGAAGTGAAAATTGTGCTAAAGCTAATGCTTATTATACCAGCAGAAAATGTCACAGCTCAGCAGAACTATCCATCGGTATAAATAACCTAATCACATGTTTTGGTTAAATTGAACAACTATTGTCTTTCTAGAGGTGGTGATGCAGTAAGTTAGCCACTCTAATGGGTAAGTTTGACAATACTTCATGTCTGCCTCATAAAAAGTTAATGGCTGTTTAATTACACCAGTGGCTCCCAGTTGCTCTAGTGATGCACTGTTAACTGATAGTAAATCCCAGTGGTATTGATATATTCGTCTGTGAAGAAAATCCTACATGGAGGAAACTGGACACTTCTCACAAGACTAACACACTTTCGTTCCTACCAGACAGAAAAAAAATGAAAAACTTTGTAACAGACAAACCATGACAACTCTGACAACCCTATGACAACTCTGACAACCCTATGACAACTCTGACAACCCCTGACAACTCTGACAACCCTATGAGAACTCTGACAAACCATGACAACTCTGACAACCCTATGACAACTCTGACAACCCTATGAGAACTCTGACAAACCATAACAACTCTGACAACCCTATGACAACTCTGTCAAACCATGACAACTCTGACAAACCATGGCAACTCTGACAACCCTATGACAACTCTGACAATCCTATGACAACTCTGACAAACCATGGCAACTCTGACAACCCTATGACAACTCTGACAACCCCATGACAACTCTGACAAGCCATGACAAGTCTGACAATCCTATGGCAACTCTGACAAACCATGACAACTCTGACAACCCTATGACAACTCTGACAACCCCATGGAAACTCAGAGTGTCAGTCAAATTACTGTATACCAGGAAATTTTTGCTGCAGTTTAATTTTTGTCTTTTTCACTTCTGTAATGAATGCAAATTTTTGATTACAGCAAAATAGGTAAACAGCATAATAAAAATAGTAATTAAATGTGGAGGGGGAACTAAACACTGGGTGGAAACTGATTTCATGGGCAGGGACAAAAGTTTGACAGGGCGAAAATTTCCCAGAATACAATATTATACTGTTGACAGACAAGCAACTATTAACAATTCTGAAAGTCACACCATAGCAATGCACAGAGAGAGATATTAACTATTATAGTACTGATAGTCAAACCATAGCAAAGCAGAGAGAGAGATATTAACCATTATAGTACTGATAGACAAACCATAGCAAGCAGAGAGAGAGATATCAACCATTATAGTACTGATAGACAAACCAGAGCAAGCAGAGAGAGATATATTAACCATTATAGTACTGATAGACAAACCATAGAAATGCATAGAGAGAGAGATATTAACCATTATAGTACTGATAGACAAACCAGAGCAAGCAGAGAGAGAAATATTAACCATTATAGTACTGATAGACTAACCATATCAATGCAGAGAGAGAGATATTAACCATTATAGTACTGATAGACTAACCATAGCAATGCAGAGAGAGAGATATTAACCATTATAGTCCTGATAGACAAACCATAGCAAACAGAGAGATATATTAACCATTATAGTACTGATGGACAAACCATAGCAATGCACAGAGAGAGATATTAACCATTATAGTACTCATAGACAAACCATAGCAATGCAGAGAGAGAGATATTAACCATTATAGTACTGATTGACAAACCATAGCAATACAGAGAGAGATATATTAACCATTATAGTAATGATAGACTAACCATAGCAATGCAGAGAGAGAGTTATTAACCATTATAGTACTGATAGACAAACCAGAGCAATACAGAGAGAGATATATTAACCATTATAGTACTGAAAGACAAACCATAGCAATGCACAGAGAGAGATACTAACCATTATAGTACTGATAGACAAACCATAGTAAACAGAGAGAGAGATATTAACCATTATAGTACTGATTGACAAACCATAGCAATACAGAGAGAGATATATTAACCATTATAGTACTGAAAGACAAACCATAGCAATGCACAGAGAGAGATATTAACCATTATAGAACTGATAGACAAACCATAGCAATACAGAGAGAGAGATATTAACCATTATAGTACTGATTGACAAACCATAGCAATACAGAGAGAGATATATTAACCATTATAGTACTGATGGACAAACCATAGCAATGCACAGAGAGAGATACTAACCATTATAGTACTGATAGACAAACCATAGCATTGCAGAGAGAGAGATATTAACCATTATAGTACTGATTGACAAACCATAGCAATACAGAGAGAGATATATTAACCATTATAGTACTGATAGACAAACCATAGCAATACAGAGAGAGATATATTAACCATTATAGTACTGATAGACTAACCATAGCAATGCAGAGAGAGAGATATTAACCATTATAGTACTGATAGACAAACCATAGCAATGCA
>NW_018406397.1:2622971-2634739 GCF_002113885.1 Mizuhopecten yessoensis
TATGATGGCTAGTTTACACTTACAGCTGTGTCTATGATAGTGAAGCTATGATGGCTAGTTTACACTTACAGCTGTGTCTATGATAGTGAAGCTATGATGGCTAGTTTACACTTACGGCTGTGTCTATGATAGTTAAACTATGATGGCTAGTTTACACTTACAGCTGTGTCTATGATAGTGAAGCTATGGTGGCTAGTTTACACTTACAGCTGTGGCTATGATAGTGAAACTATGATGGCTAGTTTAGACTTACAGCTGTGTCTATGATAGTGAAGCTTTGATGGCTAGTTTACACTTACAGCTGTGTCTATGAAAGTGAAGCTATGATGGCTAGTTTACACCTACAGCTGTGTCTATGATAGTGAAGCTATGATGACTAGTTTACACTTACAGCTGTGGCTATGATAGTGAAACTATGATGGCTAGTTTAGACTTACAGCTGTGTCTATGATAATGAAACTATGATGGCTAGTTTAGACTTACAGCTGTGTCTATTATAGTGAAACTATGATGTCTAGTTTATACTTACAGCTGTGTCTATGAAAGTGAATCTATGATGGCTAGTTTACACTTACAGCTGTGTCTATGAAAGTGAAGCTATGATGGCTAGTTTACACTTACAGCCGTGGCTATGATAGTGAAACTATGATGGCTAGTTTAGACTTACAGCTGTGTCTATGATAGTGAACCTATGATGGCTAGTTTACACTTACAGCTGTGGCTATGATAGTGAAGCTATGATGGCTAGTTTACCCTTACAGCTGTGTCTATGATAGTGAAACTATGATGGCTAGGTTAGACTTACAGCTGTGTCTATGATAGTGAAGCTTTGATGGCTAGTTTACACTTACAGCTGTGTCTATGATAATGAAACTATGATGGCTAGTTTAGACTTACAGCTGTGTCTATTATAGTGAAACTATGATGTCTAGTTTATACTTACAGCTGTGTCTATGAAAGTGAAGCTATGATGGCTAGTTTACATTTACAGCTGTGTCTATGAAAGTGAAACTATGATGGCTAGTTTACACTAACAGCTGTGTCTATGATAGTGAAGCTATGATGGCTAGTTTATACTTACAGCTGTGGCTATGATAGTGAAACTATGATGGCTAGTTTAGACTTACAGCTGTGTCTATTATAGTGAAACTATGATGGCTAGTTTAGACTTACAGCTGTGTCTATGATAATGAAACTATGATGGCTAGTTTAGACTTACAGCTGTGTCTATTATAGTGAAACTATGATGGCTAGTTTAGACTTACAGCTGTGTCTATTATAGTGAAACTATGATGGCTAGTTTAGACTTACAGCTGTGTCTATGATAGTGAAGCTGTGATGGCTAGTTTACACTTACAGCTGTGGCTATGATAGTGAAACTATGATGGCTAGTTTAGACTTACAGCTGTGTCTATGATAATGAAACTATGATGGCTAGTTTAGACTTACAGCTGTGTCTATTATAGTGAAACTATGATGTCTAGTTTATACTTACAGCTGTGTCTATGAAAGTGAATCTATGATGGCTAGTTTACACTTACAGCTGTGTCCATAATAGTGAAGCTATGATGGCTAGTTTACACTTACGGCTGTGGCTATGATAGTGAAACTATGATGGCTAGTTTAGACTTACAGCTGTGTCTATGATAATGAAACTATGATGGCTAGTTTAGACTTACAGCTGTGTCTATTATAGTGAAACTATGATGTCTAGTTTATACTTACAGCTGTGTCTATGAAAGTGAATCTATGATGGCTAGTTTACACTTACAGCTGTGTCCATAATAGTGAAGCTATGATGGCTAGTTTACACTTACGGCTGTGGCTATGATAGTGAAACTATGATGGCTAGTTTAGACTTACAGCTGTGTCTATTATAGTGAAACTATGATGGCTAGTTTAGACTTACAGCTGTGTCTATGATAATGAAACTATGATGGCTAGTTTAGACTTACAGCTGTGTCTATTATAGTGAAACTATGATGGCTAGTTTAGACTTACAGCTGTGTCTATGATAGTGAAACTATGATGGCTAGTTTGCACTTCCAGCTGTGTCTATTATAGTGAAGCTATGATGGCTAGTTTACACTTAGAGCTGTGTCTATGAAAGTGAAGCTATGATGGCTAGTTTACACTTACAGCTGTGTCTATGATAGTGAAACTATGATGGCTAGTTTGCACTTCCAGCTGTGTCTATTATAGTGAAGCTATGATGGCTAGTTTACACTTAGAGCTGTGTCTATGAAAGTGAAGCTATGATGGCTAGTTTACATTTACAGCTGTGCTATGATAGTGTAGCTATGATGGCTAGTTTACACTTACGGCTGTGTTTATGATAGTTAAACTATGATGGCTAGTTTACACTTACAGCTGTGTCCATAATAGTGAAGCTATGATGGCTAGTTTACACTTACAGCTGTGCTATGATAGTGAAGCTATGATGGCTAGTTTACACTTACTGCTGTGGCTATGATAGTGAAACTATGATGGCTAGTTTAGACTTACAGCTGTGTCTATTATAGTGAAACTATGATGGCTAGTTTAGACTTACAGCTGTGTCTATTATAGTGAAACTATGATGGCTAGTTTAGACTTACAGCTGTGTCTATTATAGTGAAACTATGATGTCTAGTTTATACTTACAGCTGTGTCTATGAAAGTGAAGCTATGATGGCTAGTTTACATTTACAGCTGTGTCTATGAAAGTGAAACTATGATGGCTAGTTTACACTAACAGCTGTGTCTATGATAGTGAAGCTATGATGGCTAGTTAACACTTACAGCTGTGTCTATGATAGTGAAACTATGATGGCTAGTTTGTCCATCGAATAAATACTGAGTAAAATAAAAAGGTAAACATTACTTCAAGCTGAAGAAATGAATTAATGATTTTTGCTGCTATTGTATTCAACTTGGTATTAATTTATTCATTGAAGTGTTGGTTTATTTATTTGTCATCAATCAAGAAAAACTGTCATTCTGAATTGATTTTATAAGACGTTAACGCAGGGTAAGTCGAATTTCCTAATTCACATTCAGTTCACCTAAGTTCAGTACCGTGAATATGATTACTGTTTGTGCTGAAAACAGTTTTGGAGCACTGTTGCATTTAAGGATCCCCATACCACTGCCAAAAATTGTAACCAAGTGTTGGAAACTGTTTTTTCCTGCATGCCTACATAAATATATATATATACGGTATGGCTTTGATGAATCATTTCTGGAAAGAAAACCATACTTTGCAAGACTTTTATAAGTAATAATAATGATGACATAAATAAGATTTAATCAACAACATAGTTCTGAGTGTAAAAAAATTAGCGAGGCTAAACTAGGATTAGAACCCTGGACTAGAGATTGATCAACAACCTAGCTAGTCAACAGTAGTGTCCTGACCCAACTGTGCTACAGTTACACCCAAGTTAAGGGGAGGTTACTGTATATATAGGTATTCGATGAGCAGAATATGTTCCCGTTCATTAGTCTAAAACGTCTAGCAGAATCTGGATTAATCCACAAACAGAACATGGCCCAATGAAAGCAGTTGTTACGGTGATGTGTCAAGATGTCCCTGTCGTCGGGGTGCTGTACTTTTTCATCAGCCTTTGCATTTCAAGCATTTTCAGATAGTTTGGCAGATACAAGATGACCAAGAAATGTTGTTGCAGTTTCGCTTGCAGAAACATAGCAAACAGAGGAACAGGCGTATGAGACATTCTTCCCGAGCAGTCATTTAACAGGGTCTGCCACTGACCTAGTTTGGTTCATAATATTCAATAAAATATTTATAGTCTTCGCACTGCAACCAAATTTTCATGCAAGTTGACGTTGAAACACTCTAACTCCTAAATGTTTATACTGTACTACAAAATGGTTGTTCTATATTCACTGACGATATACTGTATAACATGAAATGTTCGTTGTGTATAAACATTCATGGTTTTCACGGCTGCTATTGAACGACGCAAATATATACAATGAATCTGAATGATACACATGTCTACTGTTTGTTAATAAAGGACATCCGGCGAAAGTTTGTACCACGAAACGATCTAAATGGCTTCAAACCACGAAGGAAAGTATCCATGAAGATTTCGTGTTATACAGTAATGGAAGTTCACAGGGGAATGCGTTTCTGTTTCTGGGGTGGACAAACCATTGGCGTCTGATATTTATACAGTCCCAAGCTGACATCTGGTGGACAAACCATTGGTGTCTGATAAATGGATTGGTAATATAATTAATGACAAAGCTAAATATCTTGACCACCTAATTAGCTAATATGATTATTACAAGTAATCTAATTTATTGTTGATTACAGAAAATCTGAAAATTATCTTAAGATTAGATTTCACATCATACATTTCCATCTACTGTATACAGATGACAAAGGGAAACTTTCGTCCAGTCAGGTATTCGCCTTTCACTGGTAAAATCAATGTTCGCCAAGTGTTATTTTCGCCCTTAAAATGTAATAACTGTATATAGTGTATGCTATTTACTTAAATATGTATTTGCTGTTACGCCCAGTAAAATATTCACCCTTCATTGGTAAAATCAATGTTTGCCCAGTATTAATTTTGCCCTTAAAATGTAGTAACTAAATAGGGTATGCAGTTTATTTGTATTCGCTCTCATGATAAGTTTGCCCTCATTGCAAAGGGCAAAAAGGAGAAAATTAAACCTCGGCGAAGATTTCCCGGTATATAGTACCAATAATTAACACAGATATAGATTAACTGGTCAGAGCTTGGGGTAACTTCCTGAATCACTAACGATATATAGAAAATCCCACATAATAGCCAGTTTGTCTTTATTGTGATAGCGCAGGATGATTAAAATCACCCTAATGTAAATGGCAATATATTCAACATCAACTAGTAGCTCATTAAGAAATGTTTTACTTTGTAACGCTGTAAATATATAGATCTAGAAATTGTCATTAGCAGCATGTGACCTTTCCATAAAGTAAACAACAACCTTTACCTACACTATACAACAATGTAGCTATACTTATGTGGTGTGCCCACATCGATGTAGCTATACTTATGTGGTGTGCTCACATCGATGTAGCTATACTTATGTGGTGTGCCCACATCGGATAATCTCCAACACTTCGGATGCAATATAGTGTCTGAGCTAGGGCATATAATTACATTGACGAGCAATTCTGCTTTCGAGGCTCTCATAAAATAATCAAATTCTGACGACCTCTAACATTTCACTAAGTGTACCTAGAGGCAGTCCATTCACATCAATAAAGTCGATTATTTCTGCAATTACATTAAATTAATACAAATAAATGGATTACATACATTATGATGTACCTCCTTGCCTAACAGACATAGAAAAGCACTGATCCTACAGAGTATTGGTATGTACTGACAAAACAATGGCACATACAACTATTAACATAACAACTGATCCTACAGAGTATTGGTATGTACTGACCAAACAATGGCACATACAAGTATTAACATAACAACTGAGCCTACAGAGTATTGGTATGTACTGACAAAACAATGGCACATACAACTATTAACATAACAACTGATCCTACAGAGTATTGGTATGTACTGACAAAACAATGGCACATACAAGTATTAACATAACAACTGAATCTGTATCAAATGTCAAACCAATGACACCTGTGTATTATTAACAAAACATTGACAGATGTTCTAAAGGACAAAATAACTTACCTACACAAGTATTAGTTATGTCAACATCTTTTCTATACAGGTATCACACCTGTCAACATCTTTACTACACAGGAAGCACATATGTCAACACCTTTACCACACAGGTATCACACATGTCAACACCTCTACTACACAGGTATCATACATGTCAATACCTTAACTACACAGATATCACACATGTCAACACCTTTACTACCCAGGTATCACACATGTCAACACTTTTAATTCAAAGGTATCATACATGTCAACACCTTTACTACACATGTATCACACATGTCAACACCTTTACTACACAGGTATTTTACCACACAGGTATCATACATGTCAACATCTTAACTACACAGGGATCACACATGTCAACACCTCTACAACACAGGTATCAAACATATCAACACCTTTACTACACAGGTATCACACATGTCAATACCTTTACTACACAGGTATCACACATTTACTACACAGGAAGCACATATGTCAACACCTTTACCACACAGGTATCACACATGTCAACCCCTTTACTACACAGGTATCACACAAGTCAACACCTTTACCACACAGGTATCACACATGTCAACACCTCTACTACACACGAATCGCACATGTCAACACCTTTACTACACAGGTATCACCCATGTCAACACCTTTACTACACAGGTATCACACATGTCTACACCTTTACTACACAGGTATCACACAAGTCAACACCTTTACCACACAGGTATCACACATGTCAACATCTTAACTACACAGGTATCACACATCTCAACACCTCTACAACACAGGTATCACACATATCAACACCTTTACTACACAGGTATCACACATGTCAACAACTCAACTACACATGTATCACACATGTCAACACCTCTACTACACAGGTATCATACATGTCAATACCTTAACTACACAGATATCACACATGTCAACACCTTTACTATACAGGTATCACACATGTCAACACCTTAACTACACCGGTACCATACATGTCAACACCTTTACTTCACAGGTATCACACATGTCAACATCTCTACTACACAGGTATCACACATGTCAACACCTTAACTACACAAGTACCATACATGTCAACACCTTTACTTCACAGGTATCACACATGTCAACACCTTTACTACACATGAATCGCACATATCAACACCTTTACTACACAGGTATCACACATGTCTACACCTTTACTACACAGGTATCACACAAGTCAACACCTTTACTACACAGGTATCACACATGTCAACAACTCAACTACACATGTATCACACATGTCAACACCTCTACTACACAGGTATCACACATGTCAACACCTCTACAACACAGGTATCACACATGTCAACACTTTTACTACACAGGTATCACACATGTCAACACCTTAACTACACCGGTACCATACATGTCAACACCTTTACTTCACAGGTATCACACATGTCAACATCTCTACTACACAGGTATCACACATGTCAACACCTCTACAACACAGGTATCACACATGTCAACACCTTTACTTCACAGGTATCACACATGTCAACATCTCTACTACACAGGTATCACACATGTCAACACCTTTACCACACAGGTATCATACATGTCAACATCTTAACTACACAGGTATCACACATGTCAACACCTCTACAACACAGGTATCACACATATCAACACCTTTACTACACAGGTATCACACCTGTCAACATCTTTACTACACAGGTATCACACATGTCAACATCTCTACTACACATGTATCACACATGTCAACACCTTAACTACAAAGGTATCACACATGTCAACACCTCTACAACACAGGTATCACACATGTCAACACCTTTACTACACAGGTATCACACATGTCAACACCTTTACTACACAGGTATCACACATGTCAACACCTTTACTACACAGGTATCACACATGTCAACACCTTTACTACACAGGTATCACACATGTCAACACCTTTACTACACAGGTATCACACATGTCAACACCTTTACTACACAGGTATCACACATGTCAACACCTTTACTACACAGGTATCACACATGTCAACACCTTTACTACACAGGTATCACACATGTCAACACCTTTACTACACAGGTATCACACATGTCAACACCTTTACTACACAGGTATCACACATGTCAACACCTTTACTACACAGGTATCACACATGTCAACACCTTTACTACACAGGTATCACACATGTCAACACCTTTACTACACAGGTATCACACATGTCAACACCTTTACTACACAGGTATCACACATGTCAACACCTTTACTACACAGGTATCACACATGTCAACACCTTTACTACACAGGTATCACACATGTCAACACCTTTACTACACAGGTATCACACATGTCAACACCTTTACTACACAGGTATCACACATGTCAACACCTTTACTACACAGGTATCACACATGTCAACACCTTTACTACACAGGTATCACACATGTCAACACCTTTACTACACAGGTATCACACATGTCAACACCTTTACTACACAGGTATCACACATGTCAACACCTTTACTACACAGGTATCACACATGTCAACACCTTTACTACACAGGTATCACACATGTCAACACCTTTACTACACAGGTATCACACATGTCAACACCTTTACTACACAGGTATCACACATGTCAACACCTTTACTACACAGGTATCACACATGTCAACACCTTTACTACACAGGTATCACACATGTCAACACCTTTACTACACAGGTATCACACATGTCAACACCTTTACTACACAGGTATCACACATGTCAACACCTTTACTACACAGGTATCACACATGTCAACACCTTTACTACACAGGTATCACACATGTCAACACCTTTACTACACAGGTATCACACATGTCAACACCTTTACTACACAGGTATCACACATGTCAACACCTTTACTACACAGGTATCACACATGTCAACACCTTTACTACACAGGTATCACACATGTCAACACCTTTACTACACAGGTATCACACATGTCAACACCTTTACTACACAGGTATCACACATGTCAACACCTTTACTACACAGGTATCACACATGTCAACACCTTTACTACACAGGTATCACACATGTCAACACCTTTACTACACAGGTATCACACATGTCAACACCTTTACTACACAGGTATCACACATGTCAACACCTTTACTACACAGGTATCACACATGTCAACACCTTTACTACACAGGTATCACACATGTCAACACCTTTACTACACAGGTATCACACATGTCAACACCTTTACTACACAGGTATCACACATGTCAACACCTTTACTACACAGGTATCACACATGTCAACACCTTTACTACACAGGTATCACACATGTCAACACCTTTACTACACAGGTATCACACATGTCAACACCTTTACTACACAGGTATCACACATGTCAACACCTTTACTACACAGGTATCACACATGTCAACACCTTTACTACACAGGTATCATACATGTCAACACCTTTACTACACAGGTATCACACATGTCAACACCTTTACTACACAGGTATCATACATGTCAACACCTTTACTACACAGGTATCACACATGTCAATACCTTTACTACAAAGGTATTTAATTTGTCAACAGATTTGCTAGACATTTATAACAATACCTTACCACCTGACATATTATTACTGTGCATTAGTTTTATTTATTTTAATAACTGTTGTAGTCACACTCTACTGAGTCATGAGTTAGTGTTAATATTTAATGTAACCAGGTTCTATCATAAAAAGTGTGAAAACCAAACAAATCACCCAAAGGTATACAGTCCATGAATTGATCCCAAACACTAAACACAGGTATACTAGTTTTTACCACTCACCTGTAACCTGCCTAGACACCTCCTGTTGGACCATGATAAAGGTTTAACACCTGTCCATACTAACGAGCCTGGAACACAATGTACCATCCAGTAGAAGTTACGATATGTTACTCTGTATCCACACTTTTGTGTGATGTCGTTGAGGTGAGATATGCTATCACATTAGAGAGCCCACCTGTGGTGCCACCTATATCCAGTGATGTGTTTGGTGCCCAAGGTCAAGAGTCACCGCATGAAGACGATTTAGGTGCCTAGAGCTTTCTCCAGCTGCATCAACACATGTCTAACAGGTGTATAGTGCATAGGTCCTTGTATATCCCAACTATAGGCCTAGCAATGTAGGCGCTCTAATGCAAGTGCTGCTCCACGTTTGTATAGCCCCACAAACCAACGACAATAGCATTGTTCATACTGTCACACAGAGCACGGCTAGGTCAGCGCTTTACATCCACAAAATTCTTCAGTGCAAAACATGAATGTTTTAAAGCAGTCCTTCTTCACAGTATTGTGGCATCCCAAGAGTCATTGTGACAATTCCGTTACCATGACAACTGACCGAGCCAGAGGATGCCACTTAGGGTAGCAATGTTTTTGATATTGACAGGAGAAAGAAATGGACAGATCTGTCTGCTAGTGTCAAACAAGTTCATGTAAGTTGTATTTACTGGGTGCTGCCCATCTCAGCCAGCTCATAGTACTGTACTGCTATACACAGGCATTGACGTGACAATGTATATGGTAGCCAACACTGCTTATACTCTAAAAGCTGCAATGTGCTAATTACTCCGGTTCATTACAACAAGCCATCACATATGAGTTGTTCAATTCCTGAATCACTTTAGGCATTTGTTGATTGTCTTCATGAATCTAGGTCTTTACTGATCTTGTAACTCTGGTCTGTGTTGATCTTACAACTATGATCAGAGTTGATCTTGCAATTCTGGTCTTTGTTGATCTTACAAAAATCTCAAAACCTGGTCGATTTAACAAAATTGATGATTTGTTGAATCAGAGTCAATCCTTGAACTCTAGCTCATATCTATTTATCTTAAAAAACTGGTTGATTTAAGGTTGATCTTAAATCTCTGACATTGTTGACTGTACAACTCTGGTCTGAGTTGATCTCCTGTTCAAGCCTGGTCAATGTTGATCTCATTGATCCTGTCTTCCCTGTCAGCTATAATACACATACCAGTCATCCCTGGCTCCTTATTTAATATGTCAATACATGACTGTATGTTCCAAACTTACGTGTGTGATATGTAGGGTGAAAAAATCTATTTCATATTCGTTGCAAGGATGCTCCATCACAACAAACAATGATGTGACCTACTGGTACAGAACTGGACTGGTGAGGCTAGGGTTACTACTGGTACCAGCCAGGACTGGTGATGCTAGGGTCACTCCTGGTACCAGCCAGGACTGGTAAGGCTAGGGTCACTTCTGGTACCAGCCAGGACTGGTGAGGCTAGGGGTACTACTGGTGCCAGCCAGGACTGGTGAGGCTAGGGTCACTACTGGTACCATCCAGGACTGGTGAGGCTAGGGTCACTACTGGTACCATCCAGGACTGGTGAGGCTAGGGTCACTACTGGTACCATCCAGGACTGGTGAGGCTAGGGTCACTACTGGTACCAGCCAGGACTGGGGATGCTAGGGTCACTACTGGTACCAGCCAGGACTGGGGATGCTAGGGTCACTACTGGTACCAGCCAGGACTGGTGAGGCTAGGGGCACTACTGGTACCAGCCAGGACTGGTGAGGCTAGGGGCACTACTGGTACCAGCCAGGACTGGTGAGGCTAGGGTCACTACTGGTACCAGCCAGGACTGGTGAGGCTAGTGTTACTTCTGGTCAGGTGGCACTATTTTCACATAAGTACCTGGTATATAAAATGTATTTAATATATACTGTCTTTCCTTAATATGTATCTGTTACCTGTGAGTTTGTACAATTTTTCGCCAGCTTCAAAATCTTATAATCAATCATTCTGATAAAATGATGCTGAACAAAATTTAAACCTTACAAGAATGCTGTATAATACAAGAGGCCCATGGGCCTTAACGGTCACCTGATATATTTATACAGAGAGTTGATTTTGTTTTTAACATGAACAGAAATATTATTCAAAGTGACAAAAAACAATAAAACCACCTTACTCAATATCTAGCATACAGATTTCAGACTAAAAAGGATTTGAAACTAGCACCT
>NW_018406397.1:2636077-2644888 GCF_002113885.1 Mizuhopecten yessoensis
TTTTTGTTGACCTTTGTCCATGGAAGGTCCCTGCAAAATTTCATTGAAATTGGTTCAGGGGTTTTGGAGAAGAAGTCGAAAATGTAAATTGTTTACGGACGCACGACGGACGACGGACGACGACGGACAAAAGGCGATCGCAATAGGTCACTTGAGACTTTGTCTCAGGTGACCTAAAAATGTCCCATGAGATAGACCACCTTGAAGTAAGTTTCCTGATTTTAACCAATGCTGACATCATCATAATTGACCTGGGAAGACAGCTGTCAAAAACAAGAAAACCTTCAGTACAAATACATCATTTAGTGACCTTAACCTTGGGGTTTGCAGACAAGTAGTTTCGCATAAGGGACCATAACTCCCTTAAAAAGTGTTGAAATTTGAAATTCAAATGCTGGAGGGAGGGAGGGAGGCGATTCCAATACCCCCCCCCTAACTTCGTCCCTAACTTCGTTTGGGGGTGGGGGGTGGGGGTTATAATCAACACAGGCTTACGATGTTTGGCCTAATGGTGAAGAATGTACATGTGTAGTATACAAACCCTTACAATGTAGAATAGTTTAGTGTAGACCCCTCACACTGAACCATTCAGACATTCATGTCACACTGACGAGTTTATCTAAATCACTCGCCAAGAATCAATATCAGTGTTCACAGACACTCTTAGTGACCAAAACAGTTTCACCCTCCCTGCAGCATTACTTCTCTTCTCTGTAAATTGAGTCAGTTTTTATTTAGATAAGGGCCACTTAAAATTGTGCAAACCTGTAATTTCTGTTATCAGGCTAGAAAATTTATTATTTCAAAACAATTTAAAATGTTATCTATTATGATTTGATGAAAACTGAATTGATTTCAATTTGAAACAAAACAAGGACTATTAAGTTGAGACAATTTAGTGGTAATCATTAGAAAATTGAAAACTTTTTGTGTACTTTGGCATCAGTTAATATGTACTGGAACTTTCTCCAGAAATAAGAAGTTTCAAAATAACAAGGATCCTTACACATCAGGTTTCCAAACGAGGATCTGGCAGACATATCTAGGTTTATATACAAAAATTTCCAACATACACATCCATGTTTGCACAAGAGTTTTATCAACAAATATAATTGTATCTATCTGTTTGTACTTCTAGAATCAATTAAAATTTCAAAAGTACATCGTCAGGTCAAATGATTCATTTAATTAGTTGCACTTTAATGCAAACCTTTGCAAATGGATTATTTGAAATGTACAGGACTCACAAAATCAATTTTAATGACTAAAGGCTTATTATCCTCTGGAGATGCTGCTAGGCTCTGTTATGCCATTGACCGAAAGGTTGCATGTTTTTGCTGATGCAGGTAACAAGTTTGTTGCTTCTAAAAACAAGAGAATTTGACTTGATTGTTTTAGTCTACCAAGCTGTATTAACGCATACCAGCCTGTTCGGGGAAGTAATTGAGTGATGTACGAGGATCCTTCAACAAACCAGCATGCTGGGATTGCAAGTTACTTAGCTTCCCTAGTCTTACTGACCAAAAGGTTGTGTGTTTACTGCTGATGCAGGTGACATGCTTGTATCTTCTTAGAACAAGAGTATTTGACTTGATTGTTCTAGTCTACCCAGCTGTATTAAATGCATACCAGGAATTGTGGGGAAGTAATTGTGTGATGTACATGTACATGCATCCTTCCAACAGACTGGTACTCCTCAGTGATGTCACAGTAAACTATGACAGCTCTTATTACAAAGGGTTGTCAGGTGGCCTTTCACCAAGGTGGCCGCTGTTCGATTTATAGATCGGATGTGAAAAGGTATGGGGTCACCTGCCCAACAACATGGGTTTTCTCTGGGTACTCCGGTTTCCTCCCCTTTAATACCCCCTGCACACTATATATAGCTAACACCCTGACCAACAAGAATGACTAATATAAGTTGAAATAACTTGTTTCATAATTGTTGTAAAATAAATAAATTTCATATTTTAATTACAAAGGCCACTAGATTATACATGCTTACTCCTTTATCTATATAGCATAATTTATTCTATTAAAAACACATATTTACATGGAACTGTCTTCTACAAAATCTTTCACTTCCAATAAGGAGATTTCATTTTACTTCAATATTACCAAAAAATAACAAAGTGTAAACAAAATATCATATACAACATATATCATTAATTTTACTATAAACTAAATGGTGAGAAAGCTTAAAAATTGTTTTCAAGTATAAAATATTTAGGCATGAGGTTTCCGAGGCTGAACATAGTATATTCTGTCCAAACCAGATTATCGAACGTGGCCAAAGATTTTAATTAGTTCTGACAATGACAAATTAATATACAGCTCTACAACAAATATACCCTCTATATTCTGGAACCCTCTGCAAACAAGCCAAACTGTCTGGTCCCAGAGGTGTCCAGTTAGACAATGGGTTTGCATTTCATTTGAAGTCAGAACCTAAAATAAAGCATACATTTGCCTAAAACCGTCAAGATTTTCATGATGTAAAGAATGCTTTATCAAGACAGTCATCGAACGAATGTTTTTCATTGAATAACTTGCTTTTCCTGACTTTTGAAAGCAAAACTTATGTGCATTCCTAGGGCCTATGTATGGTAGTCGTAGATAACCAGTTGAAACCAAAGACAGATTTGCAAACAGATACACACTAGCACACAATATCATTTATTATCGGTTTCATTCAATTACAAATGTGATCAGAGGATTTCACAACAGATAAAACACACAACTTTTGGGTATAGAACTGTGTTGTTCTTTCGGAGCAGAAGTACTCTTAGCTGATGTACGATGCAATAAATCTTAAATTTACACAAAATTAGACTTTAAAGTAAATAGATTTGACATCGTTTATTGATTTAAAGCTCTAGTGTGAAGATAACGAAGACTGAACACGACTAATTGTATGGACAAACAAGGAGGTTAAAGCGTAATAAAGCCACTGACACGGAGAGAACCAAATCAAAACCTACGAAATAAATACAGAATTACCTGGGGCAAAGACAAATCTAGATTTACCACAGGGAACTAAGATTGAAAGAGGGCAAAGACAAATCTAGATTTACCACAGGGAGCTAAGATTGAAAGAACAAGTGCATTATGAATGGCACTGATTAATAAATTATTCCGTTCCTTATCAAGTACATACTAGGAGAATCAAATAACCATACTGATAATGTCCATAGCAACCCGACATCTCAATTCTAAAAACAGAGAAAAAAAGATAGATTAAGATATGAATCTTGGGTGTTCTAGATAAATTAGTTATTTTCTGACAAGATCTTTTTACAAGAGTCAGGGTACGTACTACTATGCCAATGAATGACTGATATGGTAAGAATTCTTGAAAATTCTGTGTACTGAATTATTAACTCATTCACCCTTAAATTTTCATTATGAACTATTCCAATCTTTGAATTGGAGGAGTTCAAACGTGTTTCAAGGGTGAATGAGTGAAAAAAACTTTATGTACTTTCGAGTTTTAATGTAGGTCATCCTGTTTTTTAAGTTTATAAAACCATGGTCTAACGTCATGCTACCAAAATATGTACCATTTTGACAGATTTTCAGTGATATTTAAAATTTCAGATATTGTATCTAAAATGTTTCTTGATTCTTGACAAAGACTACATAGGGTAGTTCATTTTCAGAAAAAGTTTTGATTCTAAGTGCTTTATTTTTGAAAAGAGAATACTAAACTCACAGTGAGTCCATTTTTCGTCCATGATTAGTACCCAAATTGGTACACCATATCACAGGCTATGAAGTTTGTTTTTATTTCTACTAGTTAATGTGCCGATTGCAACATAATATATTGCTTTTATAAATACCATACTGAACTACAATTGTATATTTACACTTTTATATTATCTCTTTATAAGGACCAGAAATCAACATTTAAACATGCTTATAATTAACCCCTTCAAAATCTTCCAAAATTTTGTCAACCTACGTCGGTTTTATTGGTTTTCTGATATGTTTACTTTGAAGTCATTGTGTATACTCTTAAAATGTTCCTGAAATCAAAACTATTTTCGATAGTAATAAATAAATAAATATCTATTATGTTATACGGTCAGAGGAAAACATTCAAATTGAATATTCAAGTACGTACTATTCCAACACTTTTCTGACCATGTACCAATTTGGGTAGCGTACCAATTGTGGTAGCTTGATGTTATATCTTCCGAACACTTCTATGTAGCATCGCAATAAATCCCCATCAAGATGTTCCAGCAAATGACATTGGGGCTAAATGACTGTGACCCCAAACAGGCCCATAATTATCATTATCTTCACTGTGGAATATGTTATCTAATTCAGGAAATTCTGGAACGAAAAGCAAAAATTGTTTTCTAACCAGGAAGCTTTGGATCAGGGAGACTTCATTAGCAGGAGTGAGTGATGGTCAACTCGCATGTGATGTAAAGTGTCATGTGGTCAAGAGTAGATGGTAAATGGCCAAGATCTTGTAGATGCCATCACAGTTTAGGTAACAAAGTGATCTTCAAGTCCTTATGTTTCTTTTAAAGGATCGCTGTCCTGTTGCTAGGCAAAACACTGGAGAATTCCACTTCCGTTTTTCTGATGAATACAAGCAGTAACCTCCTCTTACATTCATTTTGGATATAACTGTATATCTTTCTTTTCAGAAATGATTTATCAAAGCTATAGTTATGCCAGAAAAAGCAGTTTCTAAAACATAGTTTAAAAGCAGGACTGGGATCCTTAAATCTTTTTCATTTTTCATTTGCGATTCCTGCTCAAAACATATCTACAATCAGGGAATCGTGGCTTACTGTTTCTGATCCTGAATACAGAAAACATGCTCACAATAAAAAAAAAAGATTGTAAATAAATTACCTTATACATTCATAAACATCAAACTTTATAACAAACTTTGTATAAAGAAGACTCATGTGTAAGGTCCCCTGGGGTTGAGGATTATAGTGTAAGTATTGGGGGCTCTCACTCACTATTATTTCCAATTCCTCGTTTCGTTCCACTTGGGTTTTAATTCCTGGGGAATTTTCCCCCCAATACTTTTCTGTAATATTATTTACTTATCTGTTGATTATTTTACTGCTTTTGCTTTAATTTTTCGGTCTATTCTTAATACTACTAGGCTCTTGAAGCACTCAGGAGTTTCGTCTTGCCAGCTCTTAAATCGCTTAAGTCTGGTGGTCAGTTTGCCTCTCTTGAATCGCTTAAGTCTGTTGGTCAGTTTGCCTCTCTTGAATGGCTCAAGGCAAGAGCTCTCTGCTTTTAAATCGCTTAAAAGTTTTCTTTACTACTTATGAGTATTTTATATGCAGCTCTTGAATAGCTGAAGGGTTTGCTCTAGATATCTACATGTATACTGTCTTGAATCGCTCAAGAATGTTAGATGCTAGATATTTACATTTGGCCTGTCTTGTCCTGTCTTGAATCTCTCAAGAGTTGTCTAGCCTACTTTAAATATATTGCTGAGAATAAATTTTTTCCTTGTGGCCTCTTTCTTTGCTTAAGAGGCTACCTCGTCGGTACACGTTTGTTTTGTAGTATTGTATATAGTTAGCTTATAGTGTTGAGTGAGTAGCCCCTGATACGCCAAAGTGTAAGTTTGTATTTTCTTTTTATCTTGCTATCTACCTCATTAAATATCTTGAATTGTAATAAACAGGTAAACTGTTGTTTCATCGTTTTTGTTGTGTATAAAGTGTGTTTTGCAGTATATCTTAGCTCCTCTGGGGTTGAGGATTATATTGTGTTTTGCAGTATATCTTAGCTCCTCTGGGGTTGAGGATTATAGTGTGTTTTACAGTATATATTAGCTCCTCTGGGGTTGAGGATTATAGTGTGTTTTGCAGTATATCTTAGCTCCTCTGGGGTTGAGGATTATAGTGTGTTTTGCAGTATATCTTAGCTCCTCTGGGGTTGAGTATAAACATGTTTTGCTATGTCCCTGTTATGTCTGTTACATTTGAATCATTAAATGTTTTAAGGTTTCCTTCTGAGCTTGTTAAAAAAAATCTTTCAATTTTGTTTCAACACCTATATTTTGGCCTTGGTGAATGTACATTGTGGTTTACAGATAACATGGCATCAGGTTTACACTAAGACTTTCAGAGCACAACAGGTTACTCTACCACAGAATTATTGGACAAAAACAGTTTTGGCTTTTTCCATGGTTTTGAACAGTATTGTAAGTATACTTAGGTAGTAATTCAAACAAGGTCAAATTAACACTCTATTCACAATACCTGCAAACATCAAATAAGCTAACATTTCACACAAGGTCAATCACACTATTTGCAATATCTACAAACATAAAAAATGCCAAAGAAGCCGTAAAGACAACAACTTCAGTTTTCTGGCATTTACAGGGCTATCGTCAAGGCAACCAAAAACTGCCAGATCTTCCGTGTCATCATACGCGACCTTGATCCACCTTGGCTGAGTTATTGTCTGCCTAATACAATACTGTACAACCAAATCAAGTTACGACAGTCAGATCCTTATATATCAAATCTGTCTCCCCACGAGAGGTGTAATTCAGACACTGAGAATGTGCAGTAAAGAATGTGATTTTTGATTGGACAATTTCATGATCAGACGGCGATATATACAGCCTTTGCTGCTAGGATTTCTACGATTATTTATTACTCACATCATTGTAACCATCTTTATATCAAAGAAAGATTTGCTGACGGTTCACTAGAAAATGTTCCTAGTCTTACACTTTGTATTTAGCTTCATTAATCTAGAAATAAATCACAGTAAACAAATTAGCCAATTATATTTATTTTTTGTAACTTCATCAACTATTAGATACTGTATAAACCTGACCATCAAGCATAAGATTTAAATTTTTTAGAAAGGGGGGAGTTGAAACCATCCCCTGCCTATGCCTGAGGAGCAGGGCCAAATTGAGTTTTAACTTGGAAATCATGTAGAAACAAACCTTTAAATATACCCAGTATATGCAACTGATAGGCCTGAACATATCAATACAGGTATCCTAAAAGAATATAATTCACATCTTGGTCAGCTTCACCCTTGGAGAATTTAAGTCCTATAGACATAAAATGGAAACAGTTGAGATCCCTACCCTATAACATACATATACAACTGATAAAAATAAAGAAAAGAACACACATATGCTATCGGATTTGGTGCCAAGGTCCAGCCCCACCCCTGTTGACTTAGTCCCTGGTTCTTAGCTTTCAAACAGTTTGGATCCCCACCACATTACTACATGATTGCTTGCCAAAATAGACAAATCTAATCATGTTATCAGAATTGTTCATGGGTTTGACGCCACTTATGGGGACTTCGTCGCTGAGCAACAAAATGGAAACAGTTAAGATCCCCATCCTTTAACCATATAAACAATTGCTGAATATGAAAAACTGAATACACATATGCTACCAGGATATCTCCAAGATTTGGCCCCACCCTTGAAGACTTAGTCTCTTGGTCATAACTTTGAGATGTTTGAGATCCCTTCCAAATCATCATACATGAAATCACTTAGCATAAAATAACAACTATATATAAATATGCTACCAGAATGGACCTTGGGGTCTGACTGATATGGACATAGCTTATTGGTCATATCATGAAAACAGTTGAGATCCCCTCCCCTATATATTAATATAAATAATTGCTGGGCATGAAGATTTGAATACCCTTATATTACCAGGATTGGTCCCGGGGTCCTTCTTACCACTGGAAACTTAGTCCCTGGTTCATAATATGCAAATGATTGAGATCCCCAACGTATCACTATATTATGTAATTACTGGGCATGAAGAAACTAACATAATCATGCTATCAGAATGGGTCTTACCCAAAGGACCTTAGTTCCTGGGTCACAATAAGGAAACTATTAAAATCTCCACCCGATACCCATATACTTGTATACAATGCCAGGGCATGAAAAGACTAATACAGATATGCTACCAGATTTGGCCCTGGGGTCTACCCCTTACCTTGGAAATCAATTCCTGAGTCAGAACATAGAAATGGTTGATATAGACTCCATCCAAGAACCATATGCATTATTGCTAGGTATTAAAAGACGAATACAGATAATTTGCTACCAGGATTTGCTACAGGGCCTGCACTCACCCTTATGAACTTAGTCCCTGGGTCTTAATATAAAAACATGAAACCAAGATTTACCCCAGGGTCTGGTCCCTTCCCCTGTGAACTTATTTTGTTTATGAAATTGATGAGAATATTTTGCTGTAGTTACTCAAATATCCAGGTAAATGAACAGGACCCCTAGGTCTCTTGTTCGATATAGAAAATAAAATGTTCTATATATTGAGTATAATATTGCTTCAGCTTTTTCAATTGCTTTGATTGATAAATTGATACTTCTCCCTCGTTCCAATAAATGGAACCTTTTGTTGTACAATCTATCAATCATTCTAGAGCACCTGCTATCTGGAAAGGAATGTTTTCCTTCACTGTCAATAGTAAATGACAATCACAGCAAGTTGGTTCAGAGGTATTATGGTATGTGATATATACGTTGGACTCTTGAGTTGTAACATCAAAACTCCGGTGTCTTTTTAATACCTTGTCATACAGTACTTTTAGCAAACAATGTTAGGATCTTGTGCACTTTCAAAGCAATTAGGTTTTTCGCAGGCCTTTTATTACAGAAAACGTGACACTACTTATCCTCGTGAAGTCTTAGAGAGATTGAGTCACGTAGGTACACGATACAGAAAACGACATCCTCGTGAAGTCTGAGAGAGATTGAGTCACGTAGGTACATGATACAGAAAACAACATCCTCGTGAAGTCTGA
>NW_018406397.1:2646526-2674236 GCF_002113885.1 Mizuhopecten yessoensis
GAGATTGAGTCACGTAGGTACACGATACAGAAAACGACATCCTCGTGAAGTCTTAGAGAGATTGAGTCACGTAGGTACACGATACAGAAAACGACATCCTCGTGAAGTCTTAGAGAGATTGAGTCACGTAGGTACACGATACAGAAAACAACATCCTCGTTCTGGTGACTGTATGCAGCTCCCGAAGTACACAAGACTTTAACAGAAGTGTACTTCATCTTCAGATATCAGGTAAAATGTTCGGGAATAACTTTTCAGTCGCGTTCAAGTCACCTGATGTTTGTCAGCTTAAATAAAGTTCAAGTCTTCTCACTTGTTTCAAGATTGTCATAACACATTCAACATACCTAGGCTAATGGTAGCAGCGATTTCATTGGTTCTCAATTGTGTCACAAATATAACCATGGATTTCACTAGCAAGGAATAATGTAAAATATGTTTAAAGCAAAGCATCGGGAATAATTAGGATCTTAATATAGTGAAAAACTTAACGTCTAAAAATTAAAAATTATGAAAAGATCCACTTTCAAGTAACCTCTTACTAATGGTTTTTTTCATTTTTAATTTCTTTCAGGATCAGATGTTCAAACTTACAGACAGTATCAGAGAATCAAATAACAGTTTATAAACACTGTCATAAAATCATATTAACAAATTCAATTTAACAATAAAAAGCTCATATCAAATTATCAAGGTTGTCAAAAATGATGTACTGGTGTTTGCTAGTTTAATCCTGATATTTACCAATATGGCTTTGTGTAAAAGTAAATTTAACCAAAATCAAACAATTTATAAACGAAGGTCACCTGTTATCCTGTAAAATTGGAATACAAAATCCTTTTATCAGGTATCTTTTGGGATCATGGCGATGATCCAAATAGTTTACTAAAGGAATCTGACATCACAGACAAGAACTAGCAACAAACAGGTCTTCACCTGCAGGTTGGTTAACCCATTCACCCCTAAAATCACATTTGAACCTTACCAAATCAAAGACTTGGCAAGTCCAGTTTAGATATGTAGGGGTGAATGATTAATAAGGGATATTCGTGAATGGATCTTGAACTAAGCAAGCAAACTAAAACAGGTTGAGCTATATATATGTTCCTGCTGTTTTCAGGAAACAAACATTTGTGACTTTATAAATATAAAACTAAAAATCACTTGTTTTGTTGTTCTTTGAAATTTTTCTTTAGTATGAAACCTTTTTCTCTGTGATATATGTTATATAGTGTAGAAAGAAGCCAAAAATAATGAAAATTGGCTTAACATGTAACTCAAACAAAGCCAGGGCCTGTATTTTTTAAACCGTTCTCATGCTCAATTTCAGATTCTGTGCCTGCAAGCTCAATTTCTTGATCTGGTGATAGCTTACCAAAAACTTACCATTTAACAATGATATGTAAGAAGTTTCGATAGACTTTAAGCCAAATACTGTTCTCAATGTTTTCGCCTGATTTTTGACCGTGTCGAGTGATTCAAGCCAGTTACAAGAAAGTTCACTGGGGGACATAATCCACCCTTGAGCAGGAGAATTATGCAGAGACACATTCCGTAACTGTGAAGTTAAAAAAAATCTTTATGGACCAAGTGAATAGGTCCCAGGGAAAAAAAACATTGAGCTGGAATAATGAAAGAAATAAGAATACGATAATGTCTATAGGACTGAGCCACATGAAATTGGTTCTCCCAGAAACCTAGTGACCTTAGCACTGACCCTCGGGGAACACTAATCACCAATTTGCTACCAGTATGATGATAGGATCAAAATCAGATTACGGAGCCTCTTTTAGAAATCCATTTTCCCAAACTTCCAATAAGACATTTTCAAAACTGTATTTTTTACAGATGATTACACCAATCCAAAATTTGCCAGCTTCTTGGGGAATTTCAGTGAAACAACCTACAGTTGAATACTTTTGCTATAGGTCAGATATTTTTAGTCCAACCCCTAAGGGTGTAGTAAATCTAGATCTTCTCGTGTCATTACAATGAAAACCACATAACGGCACATCTAATTGTTTTATATACAGATGACATCATATTGTATCTGGACTTGGGCAAAAACTATTTATTTCCAAGAATCATTCATTTTATAGGTCTGAGCAGAACCTCTTATTACTTGAGTTGAAGATATTTCAATCCCTATAGTCTATAAATCAGAAGAGAACCTGCTGGTCATAAAGAAAACATCTCACAGCATGCTACATAATTGTCATAGAGAAACCTGCTTGATATTCATTCTAATAGAAAAACAGCCTGTTACAAGTGACCACCAATTATGTGAGAGAAATTGTTTCAAGGGACCACCGATATTGTGAGGAACCATCAATTATGGACCAGCGGGCCGGGGCACCTTCCACGATATTATACCAAACACAAGCTGCTGTCAGATATCTTATTCCTTGAGATTTCACCTACAACAAGATGCCCATAGGCCTTAATAGCTCATCTGGTATTTTATTTTCAATTTAAAACCAGCTGAGTACCATATAGGTTTATCAAAGGAGTACAAGAAGCAAAGTTGTAAGAACTACATGTAAATCTGTTTTGGTTGGTAAGACACCAAGAAAATGAGTTTCCATGTTATGTCCAAAGGTGGTATAGCCTCCAGGGATTGGTCTGGACCTCCATTTATAGATATTAAATTCCCTTTGCCTAAATATGCTCTAGAACATCCTCCATTTATAGATATTAAATTCACTTTGCCCAAAGATACTCTAGAACAAGTTTGATTAAAATCCCTTCATCGGTATAAAAGGAGAAGGATCTTTAATGTGTTTCTCTATTTCCCCTAATGGGCCCCATCCATCTGCCCCCAGGGGTGCCACACCCTCAGTTTATACAAAACTGAAAACCCTTTGGCCAATGATGCTCAAGCCCAAATTTGGTCAAAATCATCTGAGACGTTTAGGAATAGTAGCATTTTAAAGGAAAAAGTTGACGGACGACAGACGAGGGATGACGGACAATGGATGACGGATGATGGACAATGGACGACGGATGACAGACGACGGCAGAAGCTCACTTGGCCCTTCGGGCCAGGTGAGCTATCACACAGGGACCAGTGGCCATCAGAGATAACCTGTAATGAGAAACCACCTACTATACCTTACCAGTATGAGATACCAATGGTATGAACAAAATCAAAAGCATTACTTGGTTGTTACCATAAAGTTGAGTTCCTGAAAGTAAGGTTTTCTTGCAGCTACAAAAAACTGCAAGTAACAAGATAATCACATTGCATGTATTGATTTCAGTGTGAAAATAGAAAGAAAACAAAATCTCTGAATATCCACTTTATTTAATCACACATAACAAGTGTTAATTTTTTAAAATCTTGTATTACTCTAAAGTTCAATCTCAAATTGATAATTAATTATACAAACCTTTTTAAGAAAAGATTACAAAAACAAAACATAAAATATATATATCTGCAGTCTACGGAGAATTAAAACCTGAACTCCCATTTGTTGTGTACAATTTCAAGTCTACTCGGCAATACGATGAAATCTACTCTAGATTATTCACTGCTAAACATTAATTCCCATCACAGATCTTTATTTTCTGTGTACAAGCAATCTCAGAGCTCATGATAATTGTATCACAAAAAAATAATTCCATCAATTGTAGTTTAGGTAGTGAATTTGCACAAACTTCTGCTCCAAATGTTTTTAAAAAATCCAAATGCTACAGATAATGACTAATGTACCTTTCCATTGACACATGTTATTGCTTTTAACACATCTGATGAAACCATGTGAATCTGCATTGTACGACCCTCTGGTGTCCTTCCCTTTGTGTACAAAGTATTGACAGCTTCAACGTAATTTGTCTCTGCCCAAATAAAGTAAAATGCCCAAATAAAGTAATTAAGAATTATACAGTTATCAGTAATTCTTGTGTTGCAGTGACAATATTATGCTTGCATAATTTTAAACAACACAATTTTCTGTTTTGCAATTTTTCACGTTTGTATGACCCTCTGGTGACCTTGCCTTTGTGTACGAAGTATTGACAGCTTCTAAATAATATGTCCCCGCCCAAATAAAGTAGCATGCCCAAATAAGGTAGCAGAGAATTATACAGGTATTATATGTAGTAATTCTCTTGTAGAGTTGACAGTATTAAGCTTGCATGAATTAAAAGGACACCATTTCTGTTTTGCATTTTTCACGTTTGTATGACCCTCTGGTGACCTTGCCTTTGTGTACGAAGTATTGACAGCTTCTACATACGATGTCTCTGTACAAATAAGGTAACAAATAAATACACAGGTTTTAGTTATTCTCGTGTTACATGGACAGTATTAAGCTTGCATAATTTCAAGTGACAAAATTTTCTGTTTTGATTTTTTTCACGATTGTATGACCCTGTAGTGACCTTGAGCTTGCCTTTGTGTACGAAGTATTGACAGCTTCTACATAACATGTCCCTGCCCAAATATTATAGCAAATAGTTATACAGGTTTTAGTAACTCTCGTGTTGAGGTGACAGTATTAAGCTTGCATACAAAATTTAAACGACATAATTTTCTGTTTTGCATTTTTCACATTTATGCAAATACAACAAGTATAGAAAATATGTTTTTTATATTAGTGAGGCATTAAGATAATTAAGCCTGGTACATGAGGGGCCAAAACTTTCACACACTGTCAGAATCACAAAGCACTGGCCCATGTGATGTGAAAATGGAAATGAAGACAAACAGCTTTCTGCTGGATTTTGTGAATGGTCTCCACTGCAATGATATAACAGTCTGCGAAAACTGATCCAGGAGAAATGATGACGCGGCGATTACCGATCCAGAAGAGATTTGACTGTAGAAATAGGACAGTTCAGTTATCCTAATGGCTTGCCATACCCGTATCTCCAGCAAGTGAAGGAGAAGCATGTCTGCTTCTAGAAAAAACTTTAAGTAAAACTTGAATACAATTATAATGACTTGTCTCTGTGTTTAATTTGTAGTCAAACTGTCTGTTTACCAAAGGACAGATTCAGACCAGATAGGCGGGGTGTTGGGGGTGTTAGTTTATTACTTTATTATTAGAATTTATTACTGATGAAGGGAAAATATCTTAAATTCTAGAAAATCATTTTTTTTTTACATTTAACAGCTTTAATACAGACTCAAATGTTTTAACCATGTATAAGAAGAGATGCCCAGAAGGCCTGTATCACACACACAGATATTTAAGCAACCTTAGGAAAATTAACCAGAACTGTACAAATACTCCAATCAATGACCCAGAACTGTACAGATACTCCAATCAATGAACCAAAAACATACAGATATTCCTTCAATGAACCAGACCTGTACAGATACTCTAACAATGAACCAGAACCAGACTCAAATGTTTTAACCATGTATAAGAAGAGATGCCCAGAAGGCCTGTATCACACACACAGATATTTAAGCAACCTTAGGAAAATTAACCAGAACTGTACAAATACTCCAATCAATGACCCAGAACTGTACAGATACTCCAATCAATGAACCAAAAACATACAGATATTCCTTCAATGAACCAGACCTGTACAGATACTCTAACAGTGAACCAGACCTGTACAGGTACTCTAACAATGAACCAGAACTGTACAGATACTCTTACAATGAACCAGACCTGTACAGATACTCTAATAATGAACCAGACATGTACAGATACTGCAATTAATGAAACAGACCTGTACGGATACTCTAACAATGAACCAGAACTGTACAGACACTCTAACAATGAACCAAACCTGCACAGATACTCTAACAATGAACCAGACATGTACAGACACTCTAATAATGAACCAGACCTGTCCGGATACTCTAACAATGAACCAAACCTGTACAGATACTCTAATAATGAACCAGACATGTACAGATACTGCAATTAATGAAACAGACCTGTACGGATACTCTAACAATGAACCAGAACTGTACAGACACTCTAACAATGAACCAAACCTGTACAGATATTCCATCAATGAACCAGATCTGTACAGATACTCTAACAATGAACCAGACCTGTACGGATACTCTAACAATGAACCAGACATGTACAGACACTCTAACAATGAACGAAACCTGTACAGATACTCTAACAATGAACCACTCCAATCAATGAACCAAAAACATACAGATATTCCTTCAATGAACCAGACCTGTACAGATACTCTAACGATGAACCAGACATGCACAGATACTCTAACAATGAACCAGACCTGTACGCATACTCTAACAATGAACCAGACATGTACAGACACTTTAACAATGAACCAAACATGTACAGATACTCTAACAATGAACCAGACATGAACAGATACTCTAACAATGAACCAAACCTGTACAGATATTCTAACAATGAACCAGACATGTACAGATACTCCATCAATGAACCAAACCTGTACAGATACTCCATCAATGAACCAGAACTGTAGATACTTAAATCAATGAATCAGATCTGTACATATACTCCATCAATGAACCAGATCTGTACAGATACTCTAACAATGAACCAGACCTGTACCGATACTCTAACAATGAACCAGAACTGTACAGACACTCTAACAATGAACCAAACCTGCACAGATACTCTAACAATGAACCAGACATGCACAGATACTCTAACAATGAACCAAACCTGTACAGATACTGCAAATTAATGAAACAGAACTGTACAGATACTCCATCAATGAACCAGACCTGTACAGATACTCCATCAATGAACCAGACATGTACAGATACTCCATCAATGAACCAAACCTGTACAGATACTCCATCAATGAACCAGACATGTACAGACACTCTAATAATGAACCAGACCTGTACGGATACTCTAACAATGAACCAAACCTGTACAGATACTGCAATTAATGAACCAGACATGTACAGATAATCTAACAATGAACCAGACATGCACAGATACTCTAACAATGAACCAAACCTGTACAGATACTCCATCAATGAACCAGACATGTACAGATACTCTAATAATGAACCAGAACTGTACGGATACTCTAACAATGAACCAAACATGTACAGATACTCTAACAATGAACCAGAACTGTACAGATACTCTAACAATGAACCAGACCTGTACAGATACTCTAACAATGAACCAAACCTGTACAGATACTCCATCAATGAACCAGACCTGAACAGATACTCCATCATTGAACCAGACCTGTAGATATTCAAATCAATGAACCAGACCTGTACAGAGACTCTAACAATAAACCAAACCTGTACAGATACTGCAATCAATGAAACAGAACTGTACATATACTCCATCAATGAAACAGACCTGTACAGATACTCCATCAATGAACCAGACCTGAACAGATACTCCATCATTGAACCAGACCTGTAGATATTCAAATCAATGAACCAGACCTGTACAGAGACTCTAACAATAAACCAAACCTGTACAGATACTGCAATCAATGAAACAGAACTGTACATATACTCCATCAATGAAACAGAACTGTACAGATACTCCATCAATGAACCAGACCTGAACAGATACTCCATCATTGAACCAGACCTGTAGATATTCAAATCAATGAACCAGACCTGTACAGAGACTCTAACAATAAACCAAACCTGTACAGATACTGCAATCAATGAAACAGAACTGTACATATACTCCATCAATGAAACAGAACTGTACAGATACTCCATCAATGAACCAGACCAGTAGATACTCAAATCAATGAACCAGACCTGTACAGAGACTCTAACAATAAACCAAACCTGTACAGATACTGCAATCAATGAAACAGAACTGTACATATACTCCATCAATGAAACAGAACTGTACAGATACTCCATCAATGAACCAGACCAGTAGATACTCAAATCAATGAACCAGACCTGTACAGAGACTCTAACAATAAACCAAACCTGTACAGATACTGCAATCAATGAAACAGAACTGTACATATACTCCATCAATGAAACAGAACTGTACAGATACTCCATCAATGAACCAGACCAGTAGATACTCAAATCAATGAACCAGACCTGTACAGAGACTCTAACAATAAACCAAACCTGTACAGATACTGCAATCAATGAAACAGAACTGTACATATACTCCATCAATGAAACAGAACTGTACAGATACTCCATCAATGAACCAGACCTGAACAGATACTCCATCATTGAACCAGACCTGTAGATATTCAAATCAATGAACCAGACCTGTACAGAGACTCTAACAATAAACCAAACCTGTACAGATACTGCAATCAATGAAACAGAACTGTACATATACTCCATCAATGAAACAGAACTGTACAGATACTCCATCAATGAACCAGACCAGTAGATACTCAAATCAATGAACCAGACCTGTACAGAGACTCTAACAATAAACCAAACCTGTACAGATACTGCAATCAATGAAACAGAACTGTACATATACTCCATCAATGAAACAGAACTGTACAGATACTCCATCAATGAACCAGACCTGAACAGATACTCCATCAATGAACCAGACCTGAACAGATACTCCATCAATGAACTAGACCAGTAGATACTCAAATCAATGAACCAGACCTACATGTATACACATATTCCACCAATGAACCAGACCTGTACAGATACTCCATCAATGAACCAGACCTACATGTATACATATATTCCACCAATGAACCAGAACTATAAAGTTGAACAAAGATGTTCACTTTGGTCTTTCGTAAAAGATTTTTCCCTGAACATGTATATATTATGGTTGCCCCAGGTCAGTTAATACTTTGTTACCATGGCAACAAAGCAATGGTGTCATTATGGGAGGAATAAGGAGTATATTTAAGGCATAGCATAGATTAATGATGAATACATTGATGAGATTGAATACACTCTCTGGTAAAGTAATGTTGATTTGTATCTGTAATGGCAGCTAGATGTAGTGGTCTTCACTGGTTACGGCGCCCGCGGGTAACAAACCCAAGATTAAGGGGCGATGCTGTCACCGTGTATCTATCATTATTTGTAGGCTGCACAACTTCCACCCTGCCAAGGTCATGTAAAAGTGAACCTCTGGGCAGAAGTTCTCAGTGGATTACCTATTATCGTCACAATTTAGACAGTTTTCATGGTGTCAAAGTCATGTAAATACGAATGTACTTAGAGAAAAATTAAACATTATAGAACTTAACAATTGTTACCACAAGAGACAAACATCACCCCAAGACTAAATATCCATATTTGGATCTTTTCCTTGATGTCCAAATATGTTAATATCTCCACAAAATGTCCCTAAGTGTCTTGATCGCTTGACCGTCTGTTCTTGGTATGTTGATAACTTGACCAATTGTCAATGACAGGTTTATGTCTTGACCAGTTGTTCTTGGTGTTTTTCCCTTAACCAGTTCTTCTTGGTATTTTTACCTTGACTAGATGTTTTTGGTGTTTTTCCCTTGACAAGTGGTTCTTGGTTTTTTCCCTTGACCAGTTGTTCTTGGTGTTTTCTCTTGACCAGTTATTCTTGGTGTTTTCCCTTGACCAGTTGTTCTTGGTGTTTTTCCCTCAACCAGTTGGTCTTTGTATTTTCACTTAACCAGTTATTCTTGGTGTTTTCCCATGACCAGTTGTTCTTGGTGTTTTCCCTTGACTAGTTGTTCTTGGTATTTTCCCTTGACCAGTTGTTCTTGGTATTTATTCCTTGACTGGTGGTTCTTGGTTTTTTCCCTTGGCCAGTTGTTCTTAGTGTTTTCCTTGACCAGTTATTCTTGGTGTTTTTCCATGACCAGTTGTTCTAGGTGTTTTCCCTTGACCAGTTGTTCCTGGTGTTTCCCTTGACCAGTTGTTATTGGTGTTTTTTCCTAGATCAGTTGTTCTAGGTGTTTTCGCTTGACCAGTTGTTCTTGGTATGTTCCCCTTGACCAGTTGGTTTTGATGTTTTTCCCTTGACCAGTTGTTCTTGCAGATAAAAACCTTACCAAAATAACATCAGAAAGTTTGTTGTTTTTGACATGACCAAATAAGATGATGAATTTACACATTCACTTCAGTGATCCTAAAGATACTGAGTCGCTGTGTGAGAAGTGCCACCAATGGAATCACTCTGAAGCTTTTTAAAACTAAAACCTATTGCAAATAAATGGTTAATCACACAATTTTCCTTTGAATCACTGACCATTGTTATGTAGTGATTTCATCATATGCAAATGCAGTTTAGAGAATGTCAACAAACTGACAGAAATCAGCTGATTTGTCCCATTAAAAACCTGATATGCCAACTATCAGGTAGTATGACAGTGTATGGCTTTTTAGAGTAAAAGACTTCACAGAGCACATACACATGTATATGGAGAGTATGTTGAGCGCATAAAACCCTAAAACACTGATGAAATTCCAATAATATCAGAAATAATGCAAGCAACAGTCAGTATGACTTTAAAAGATTAAAAGAATCTTCTTCTACCTTGCTGGTGTGATAGGGAAATCTCCAACCCAAGGGTTGATGTTTTTTGGTTGTCTAACCCGAGGCTCTGCAGAGGGTTAGACAACCAAAAAAATCACCCCCAGGTTTTTCTCCCATCCTATTATTTCAGTCACAACTTCAACGACAGTAGCGTAAACAAAAACACAAAAACACATGTGGGGTATGAATATCATCATTCACTTTTAATGACATCACAATTACCGGTGATGCATTTTAATGACGTCACAATTACCGGTGACGCATTTTAATGACGTCACAATTGAACACGTGCTAATCGTAAAGGCTATCCCCCCCTACGGGGTGACAAGCTGATCTTACCCTGACTAAAATGGTAGACACACCTTTGTAGGGTGGGAGAAAAGTCTGTCTATCCCTTTCTCCAATGGTTACGGCCACTACACCCCTGCTGTCTTTGACAACATTTGATTAAGCAATAAACTGCATAGATGTGGCAGACCAAATGGTATAACTGCCACATGTGTCACAGACAAACTGAATGGTGCACGCCAGCGCACCATGATAAGTTTGTCTGTGACACTTGTGGCAGTTATACCAGTTGGTCTGCCACATCTATGCAGTTTATTGCTTATATTTATATGTCCATAATGAGAATTCAGATTTTTTTTTTATGTCTTTTTCAAATTTCAAATTTCCCGCTTATTATCGTCAGGTCAGGTCAGTATCTAGAACGGCACAAAGAAAACAGCTGACGTCATGCGCTATTTCCCATACAAAATTGAAAAGACTCCGCAACTTTCGTTAATAATTCATTTGATTTTGATTTATATATATATCATATTCTTGATTCATAAATAGTAACAAATGACATTTTGTAAGTAACTAATCAAGTGTCGTAAAACATTTTCCAATTTTATTGCGACCTATATCCGTCACACACACTCAACGGAAACCCGCAGTAATCAGGTCAGAGTTATATTTGCAGTCTGCATGTTGTTGATGTTGATCGTGCAACCGGAGAAGGATGAATTGGTGAAAAATCCAGGCGTAAAATTGTTTGTTGATCTCACAGACACTTGAGACAGGCAGCTGGTGTTCGGGATCAAAGCAGAAGATACCGATTAGTTCGTTAGTGACACTGTTAAGTCGCTCTGAGGTGCAAAGACTAACTTCAGTTATAGCCTCATAAGATGAAGCTGCTATTGGCAGTACTTTAGTAGTAATATAGAAGGGCTTTGCCACACCAAATGTAAATATTCCCCTAATAGACACTTAATTCAAATGGATATAAATAGAACAAGTAAACGTTTTGATGACTTGGTTATTCCAGGTAGATTTGGGTATCTCTTTATAAGGGGGATGCCCCCTCCCCCCAGCTATCATTCTGTAATAGGTTCACAAATTAGAAGAAAAACATTATGTTCAATATTCAATACGACATCATTTGCTCAGGCGAGAATGTCACACCGAATAGTAAAAAGGTGTTTATATAAAATCATAATTCAATGGACACAACCGTTTTTATATACTTTCCTATATAATCTCAGATGTAATCTGTATTTGTGACAATTCTCCACAAACAGCTGTGCATATGTCAAGCCCACACTTCTATAGAAATCATCTGAATACAATTTCTCATATAAGTGTACAATAACACAGGATTATGTATTGATGATAAAGGATTTCCAAACACACAATGATGTACAGACAATAAACGCCGGTGATGTTTTCCTCCTAGTTACAATACTGAATACCGATTTCTTTGTGTCAGGTGTCAATGCCCCTTATAAAAGGCATAATTACATTCCATCAGAACAACATGATAAACCACGCTATTAACACTTGTCCTGTCCGACTGTCCTGTCCGATTGTCCTGTTATTGGTTTGTGTGGCACCACATACCAGTGCCGATAATTGATGTGAGCCATTAAAAAGCAATACACAACCTTAGAGCAACTGATTAATGGAAGAAACACCAGAGGATACGTAACTACTGACCTTATGAATAATGGTAGGGAGACCAGAGGACACAGAACTACTGACCTAATGAATAATGGTTGGGAGACCAAAGGATACGGAACTTCTGACTTAATGAAAAATGGTAGGGTGACCAGAGGATACAGAACGACTGACCTAATGGTAGGGAGACCAGAAGATACAGAACTACTGACCTAATGCTTGGGAGCCCAGAGGATACAGAACTACTGACCTTATGGTTAATGGTAGGGAGACCAGAGGATATGCAACTACTGACCTAATTAATAATGGTAGGGAGACCAGAGGGTACAGAACTACTGACCTAATGAAAAATGGTAGGGTGACCAGAGGATACAGAACGACTGACCTTATGGTTAATGGTAGGGAGACCCGAGGAAACAGAACTACTGACATAATGGTAGGGAGCCCAGAGGATACAGAACGACTGACCTTATGGTTAATGGTAGGGAGACCAGAGGATACAGAACGACTGACCTAATGGGAGGGGGACCAGAGGATACAGAACTACTGACCTTATGGGTAATGGTAGGGAGACCAGAGGATCCAGAACTACTGACCTAGTGGTAGGGAGACCAGAGGATACAGAAATACTGACCTAATGGTAGAGAGACCAGAGGATGCAGAACTACTGACCTAATGGTATAGGGAGAGCAGAGTATATGGAACTACTGACCTAATGGTAGAGAGACCAGAGGGTACAGAACTACTGACCTAATGCTTGGGAGCCCATAGGATACAGAACTACTGACCTAATGGTATAGGGAGACCAGAGGATACAGAACTACTGACCTAATGGTAGAGAGACCAGAGGATACAGAACTACTGACCTAATGGTAGGGAGACCAGAGGATACAGAACTACTGACCTAATGGTACAAAATTGTAGGATCATTATGATTTTTATCACAATTTCTTCAAATAATAATAAAGGTACTTTTTCAACAAATATGATGAATCACTTAATTATCATAAACATGTCGTTTCTGTTCAATTTATAGTGCACATATGGTCTAAAAGTTCCAGTGTTAATCTGATTAGAACTGGTAAATCTCCTTCTTAATCAAATTGAGAATAATTTTTGGACACTGTTTGGTGTCACACAGGATGTGGACAATGTACCTATTATCATACCATTATCAGACTAAGTTTTAGGTTCGGATCACACCTGACCAGCACACACAAACAGTTCTGCCTTCTCGCTCCCTCCACACTATCCCATTAAGCTCTAGTGTTACACCAGCAGACAGGCAGGACGGCCACGAGATCTATGACATGGTTTGTGACACAAAGCAATACCAATACAAGAAGGTTGTGTTCTAAAACAGAATAACCTAATCAATGCTCTGCATTGCAATTCCGATCCTTATTAATTTTTCATCCTCATATCATATTCCCAATGCAAAATTCAATATTAGCTTCTGCTACTAAAATGGAAAGGGCATGATAAAACATGTTTGAAAGTTTTAAAAATCCCTTTATGAACATTAAATACTGTTAAAGTAACTATACTTGAGGAAATAATTCTGAATAAATGCTATTTCCAAAAAGCTGCACAAAACCCGTTCAATAACATTGCAAATAAAACTTCATCATTGAAAATTCTATTTTTTATGTTGTTACATTTATTATAACGCCATAGAAATAATTGATGATGATGATATTCTGACTGGAGGTATCACAGCGAAGCCACTGATCACTCCGAAAGATACATACAAAAACGTGTCTTGCAAAAAATCAATTAAAATTTGTTGTTAAATTATTCATCTTCAAAAAGAACAGATTCAAAAGCAATAACCACAATGATACAAATCAAAATATGATATATGTACAATCTTTTTTATCAACTTCTACAACAAGTGATATGTCCTCAATTGCAAACCATTAAACTTCCATATAATTGCGCTGATTTAAGGAGGCATGGTAGTCTAGTGGTAGGACGCCGGGCTTGTGACAGAAGGGTTGCAGGTCGAGTCACAGTACAGCACGGCACTGTGTTGTATCTTTGAGCAAGATACTTTACTCCGCTTGTTCCAGTCCACTCAGCTGTAAATGAGTATGTGGTTGGCAGTGCTAGAATTGTAGAATGCTACCTGTGAGCGCACAGCACTGGCTGTATGCTCCCCAGGGAGTTGAGAAAGATATTGACTGGTTACAAAAGCCCTATAACCAAGGACAATAATTTGAGACAATCTACGAACTAGGTTGTGATAAATCGGTATATAATAACCTTAAATTATTATTATTATTATTACATTTTTTGAGGTTTGAAGTAAACTTGTGTTTCAACTGATACAGATTTAGCCATTTCAAGTAATTTTAATCGGGCAAACAGAGACAAAAATTTGTGTTTTTAGCAAAATGTTATCCATTATTAACACTAGTTGTCATATAAACCTTCGCTGTTATTGTATTAGCGGTTGTCATATTAACTCAGCTATTTTGATATGACCTTATATCTGTCATCTTCTGACCTTAGCTATCAAAATATTACCCTAGCTTTTATCACATGACTTTAGCTTTTGTCATATGACCTTACCAGCTTGTACATATTTATGACTCTGTTCTTTGACCCTGTTCATTCCTCTTTACCATTAATAAATGTGAAAATGAACCATGTGCCAAAAGCGTTTATATCATTAATTGTCTATAAATCATTCTCAATGACTTTGGACATGATCAATGACCTCTTTTATTCAATTTCTCTGTTCATTTTTTTATCTCAACCATTGAACCAATTCATTAGTTATGTTCAGTGACCTTGTATATTGAATTTATTTATTCAACCTTACTAATTAACCTTGTTTGTTCTGTCCTTTAAATGACCAAGTTAGTTGATACTGTTCTTTTACATATTTAATGACACATTAATGTTCATTGACCATGTACGTGTTTATGACCTGTTCACTGACTTTGTTCCTTGAGCTTGTACTAGACTATGACTCTGTTCATTGACCTTGATAATTGATCTTGTACATGTACATGTGTATATGACTCTGTTCATTAACCTTGTACATATTTAATGACCCTATTCATTGACCTTTTTCATTGACCTCGTACATGTATATGACTCTGTTCATTGACCTTGTACATGTTTATGACTCTGTTCATTGACCTTGAACATGTTTGTTTGTTTGTTTGTTTGATTTTGTTTAACATCCTATTAACAGCTAAGGTCATTTAAGGAAGGCCTCCCCTGTGTGCAAGATGCATGCGTGTAGTGTATGTGCGTGTATTTTGGGAGGCTGCAATATGTTCGTGTTTGTCTTCTTGTGATAGCGCGGAACTGATGCCGACTTTATAGTGCTACCTCACTGAAACGCACTGCCGAAGACACCCAGCAGGACGCCCCACCCGGTCACTTACACTGACAACGGGAGAACCAGTCGTCCCACTCCTATATGACTGTTCATTGACCTTGTACATGTATATGACTCTGTTCATTAACCTTGTACATATTTAATGACCGTGTTCATTGACCTTGTACATTTTAATGACCTGTTCATTGACCTTCCTCATTGACCTTGTACATGTACATGAGTATATGACTCTGTTCATTAACCTTGTACATAATTAATGACCGTGTTCATTGACCTTGTACATTTTAATGACGTGTTTATTGACCTTGCTCATTGACCTTGTACATGTTCATGTGTATATGACTCTGTTCATTAGCCTTGTACATATTTAAAGACATTGTTCATTGACCTTGTACATTTTAATGACCTGTTTGTTGACCTTGCTCATTGACCTTGTACATGTACATGTGTATACGACTCTGTTCATTGACCTTGTACATATTTAATGACCTTGTTCATTGACCTTGTGTTCATTGACCTTGTACATGTATATGACTCTGTTAATTAACCTTGTACATATTTAATGACCGTGTTCATTGACCTTGTACATTTTAATGACGTGTTTATTGACCTTGCTCATTGACCTTGTACATGTACATGTGTATACGACTCTGTTCATTGACCTTGTACATATTTAATGACCTTGTTCATTGACCTTGTACATTTTAATGACGTGTTTATTGACCTTGCTCATTGACCTTGTACATGTTCATGTGTATATGACTCTGTTCATTAGCCTTGTACATATTTAAAGACATTGTTCATTGACCTTGTACATTTTAATGACGTGTTTATTGACCTTGCTCATTGACCTTGTACATGTACATGTGTATATGACTCTGTTCATTAGCCTTGTACATATTTAAAGACATTGTTCATTGACCTTGTACATTTTAATGACCTGTTTATTGACCTTGCTCATTGACCTTGTACATGTTATTGTGTATATGACTCTGTTCATTAGCCTTGTACATATTTAAAGACATTGTTCATTGACCTTGTACATTTTAATGACCTGTTTATTGGCCTTGCTCATTGACCTTGTACATGTACATGTGTATATGACTCTGTTTATTGACCTTGTACATATTTAATGACCTTGTTCATTGACCTTGTGTTCATTGACCTTGTACATGTATATGACTCTTTTCATTGACCTTGTACATGTATATGACTCTGTTAATTAACCTTGTACATATTTAATGACCGTGTTCATTGACCTTGTACATTTTAATGACGTGTTTATTGACCTTGCTCATTGACCTTGTACATGTTATTGTGTATATGACTCTGTTCATTAGCCTTGTACATATTTAAAGACATTGTTCATTGACCTTGTACATTTTAATGACGTGTTTATTGACCTTGCTCATTGACCTTGTACATGTTCATGTGTATATGACTCTGTTCATTAGCCTTGTACATATTTAAAGACATTGTTCATTGACCTTGTACATTTTAATGACCTGTTTATTGACCTTGCTCATTGACCTTGTACATGTACATGTGTATATGACTCTGTTCATTGACCTTGTTCATATTTAATGACCTTGTTCATTGACCTTGTACATGTACATGACTTTTTACCTTTTATCTTTGTGAAAATGAACCATGTCCCAAAAGCTTTTAGTTAATCTAATTGTCCATCAATCTTCTCAATGACCTTCGACATGATTATTGATGCTTTTTCGTTAAATTATTCTTATCACTTGTGGATAGTACCCACAATAAACCTGCCTGTAAATGATGTCCAGTGACCTTGTAGACTGATTCTTTTATTCGACCTTACCCATCGGCCTTGTTTGTTTACTCACCATGTGCCAAAAGCTTTTAGTTTACCAGCTATTGAATTCACAGTAAATTCACCTTAAAGTTTAATGTGACAGAATTGTCGCGCAGTGTTTTACACTCCATTTCTACCAGTAGATACAGGGACACTTTCACACATCCCATATTTCAGCTTGCAGGTTTTTTTATTCGCCTGTAAATTTTCCATAGTTTACATACTACAACTTGAATATTGATCAAACCTGAAACTTGGCTGCGATACATCGCAGGTGTTTATTTGTCGCCCTCAATACTATAAAGCAAGATGATAGTGGTGTAGAAATCAATGGTACATGATGTGACCATCCTGACATATACAAACAGACAGTCAGCAGCAGATAGCACTGAGGTTCATTAGCTTATTAAAGTTGACAAAAACTGTATATGACAAGAAGCCTGGAGGGCCTGTATCGCTTACCTAGATCTTTATGCGCCCAACAATGGTATAAATGGCTATTTTAATATATGATTGCATGTGATTATCTCTTTATGCCTATCGAACATATATACGGTTATGGGGTAGGGGTCTCAACCATTTCAAAAGTTATGGCCCAGAAATTAAGTCCTTAGGGGTAGGGCCAGATCCAAGAGTGAATACTTATACATCATGATTGTGTCCATCTTTTGATGCTCAGCAAGGGTATATATGAATATCGGGTGGAGATCTCAACTGTTTCAAAGTAATGACCTAATAATGAAGTCCATAGGGATGGAGCCAGACCCCAGGGTCAATTTTCATATATGACTATGTTTATCTCTCTATGCCTATCAAACAAATATATCTTGATATGAGGTAGAGATCTGAACCGTTTCAAAGTTATGGCCCAGAAATTAAGTCCCTAGGGGTGGGGACTGTCCCAAGAGTCAATACTATTATCATGATTATGTCTATCCCTTGATGCCCAAGCAATGGTATACATGGATATGAGGAGGTCGGGATCTTCACGGTTTCAAAGTTATGACCAAGGGACTTAGTCTCCAAGGCTTGGGCCTAAGCCTAGGGTCAATTCTAATCTAATATCATGATTGTTTCTGTCTCTTGATGCCCAAAAATGATTTATATATATGGCTATTGGGTGATGATCTCAACCGTTTCAAATTTATGATCCACAAATTTAGTCTGTAATGTTAGGGCCAGAGCCCAGGGTCATTTCTAATATATGACTGTGTTTAACACTTTATGTCTATCAAAAATATATATAGATATAGTTTTGGGTGGGGATCTCAACCGTTCAATGTTATGGCTGAGGAATATAGTCCCTAGGGGTGAGGCCAGACCCAAGAGTCAATTCTTGTATTATGATTGTGTTCTTCTCTTCTTGCCCAGTGATAGTATATATGGTTAGGGTGTGTGGATCTCAACTGTATCAATGTTATGGGTCAGGAATAAAGTCCCTTAGGGTTGGACACAAAGTTACAGGGTAGGGATCTCAATAATGTCAAAGTTAAAAATTCTTTTTGCCCCAACCCTCAGATTTGGTTGGCCCTTAAACTGGTACAATTTGTAATCCTTAGCACCTGAGAATGCTTCCATTTAGTTAAAATGGTTCAGTACAGTCAGTAGTAGTGCTACCTGGTTAGCAATGTAATACTGTTGTTAAAATCTGAAAATGCACCAAGACTGCACACAGGTTTGTCATTCTCACTCTTATCAAGTAAAATGGATGTTCTTAGAGAGATATATCAGTGCTGTGACATACACACGTGTATATAGTAGTGACATCAGTAGTGTGTTGAATCAGTAATGTTATGGTCCCGAGTTTGCCCAGCACATGGAAAGGGTTTTTTTCCTCCCAATAATTGATACATTAATAACAGTATTAATAGCAATACTAAATCCTAAACCAATAGTACTCTTTGCCTTAAGACCATCATTATGTATTTCTATTGCTGTGATATTGCTAAGGCGGGTACGCATAAAGCGACGTCGCTATAGCAAACTTTTATGTGACGTCATAGTTTATGATGTTGTAATATCTGCTTCAAATAAACAGTCTGAAAAATCTCCTAGAAGAAATAAAAGCGCTTAAGACATATGTTGTTCAGATTTTTCCTTTTTATATTATATAGATACAAATGTAAGTATAGATATGTACTGGTAACAAGAAAGAGAGTAGTGTGCTTCCGACGGAGAATGAACCAGCAGTCCACAGCTTCTTAGTCCACAACTCTATGGATTGTGCTGAACAAAAATTCCCATCAGCCTCTAACTAGAAGACTACTGTGATCCCATTTGTACAATTAAAACCTGCCAAACACTTACTATTCCTTTTTAAGTGTGTTCACCCTCCTCAAACACCACTACAACTCATTATCCAAGTTCTTGTCACCACTGGGAGGGCCACACACACCATTTGCAACTGGAGATCGAACCCCGAACCCCCAACTTCCAAGTCTGTCGCTCTACCATTGAGCTAAAGGGAAATTCCCTCTAGCCTGAAGCTAGAAGGCAACTATGATCCTATGTACAACTAAAATCTCCCACATATCGTTGACTATTTTTTTGCCTGACTTTTCAACATTGCTTTTTTCCTGACCTTCATTCCTGAATTCGGACATTGTCCTTTCAAAGACTTTCTCCACTAATCCCAGAACATGTTCAATAATTAAAACAGAGCTCCCACAATCCGTAGAAGCAGGTGTCAAACTACCATAATAATATCTGACAATGCCGTCAATGTTACAAATATGTATCCAATTTCCTAGTACATTAAATCTGCCATACCCAGGTAATCTATGTACACTAGAATTACACGACCATGTGATATATGACAAAACACAGTATCTTGGTTATTAACTAATTACATCTGGTCAGTAACAAGAGAATATGAGAAGAATGGAGTAAATATTTTGGTAGAATCATTGATACATACTCTATAATGAAACCTTTACTGCATGCATGTGACTCTATACTATTACATGTTTGATATAGGGAATTGAACCTTGACCTAGTAACGATTCCGTGATCCGCTGCATCAGTGATCACATGATTCTGTACCATATTTATCTTCAAATAGTCCCCATCCCTAGCGAAAATATATTGACCAAAAGAAGGGATGGGGCTTAATTACAAGTATTTCCCCTGTTCACAAATGTCAGCCATCTTGAATATACTACTGTTTTGTTCTAAGACCACACTACGTTTTAGAAGATTTAAAAACAGTCACCAAAAATTGATCATTTAATTATATAATTGTGCTGTTGTTTTTCTGAACCAATTTTCTATTATTATTATTAATAATATCATTTTATTATTTATCTTATTAAACACCATTTTGTATAATTCTGTGTTGGTGTAATGCAATAGAGGCTATTGTAAACATTATTAATATAGACATAATGTAGACCCACGGTAAATAACTCAGGTTTTAAGATTTTTCTTTTCCCTTTTAAATCACTTAAACTTCTCAGAAATATTTATTGAAATTTTACATTTACATGTTTCCATTTCATATTAGTACTATGAAAATGAAATGAGATCATTTTTTCATTATCACACATGATTAATAATTTTTTGAAACAAGAGCAAAATCAGACATTTCATAGTCATTTGTGACATTTACAAATTTCTTCTATTACCTCCAAATAGAGGTAATGACATAATCAGAAAGTCTGTGACATCTTTGCTTTGTCATTTTATGATGTCACAAGAGTTCATATGCAATTGTATGCCATGGGTACGCTCACTAGATAACATACCAGTATGACATGGGTACGCTCACTAGATAACATACCTGTATGACATGGGTACGCTCACTAGATAACATACCAGAAGATATTGCTTATACCTGAAAATTTATCAGAATTTGCACAACTCCATTTGAAAATGACCTCCATGTTCTGCACAGATTGTGGTATATTTAATGAACTGTTCATATCAACATTGAAAATACTCCCTAAAATAATATACTAGTTACTACTTAACTCATTTACCCCTACATATTTAAACTGGACTTGCCCAGTTTTTGATTTGGTATAAGGTTCAAATGTGACTTAAGGGGTAAATCAAATTAAATTCCAACTTTTAATTGTGTAAATTACCATCGATTCTACTGATTTTGATGATATTGCAAGGTTCATAAACTCAAAAGCAATTAGCAAGTTTGACCCACATTTTCATCATCTATGGCCCTAAAGTTTTATTGCTGAGAACTTGGCAGATATGAAAGCTTCGATACATGATCATTTTCTACACAGCACTGTTTTGAATTGCCATGCAGGAGAGCTTTGTTTTGAACTCTATCAGGAAAGAATCTAGGGCGATGAATGGTCCTGCTAGATTTTCACTTATTGAGATTTAAATTGAATAGCTAATTGAAAGTTGAACTGTCTACTGCTACGACCCAATTACTTTATTTTCCTTGTGACCAGTAAATATAACAAAGGAAGATGTATTTAAAATATTGACTAGGCATTGAAACCCCTTAAGCAGCTTACAAGTGACAATCTCATTAACTGCCACAGCGCTTTTTATTCCAGGAAAATGGTATACCAGACTGTTTCATATACGACATACCAGTATACACTGCCATAAATCTAATTACAGTAATACTACCCACACATCATCTATGTACAGTCAACAGGACTGTTATGATTATAACCATTGCAATGGGGGGCATCATTTAAATCTGTCTTGTAAATGTCAATTTAAACAGGAGAGTCTCTATGATACCATCATGCACTACATGTAGTTCTACATGCCACAAGTGAAAATTATATTTGAGCCAAACAACTATCTTTAAAAAAATATTCTTATATTACTCTGACATTAATCCATTTTTAATCAGTAACAAGAGTGTCCTTGACCTTAGCAAATACATAATGGATACAGCTTTTAATTGACCACATGTACAATTCAAACTTACTACATACTGCAAAATCAGATATTTTCATAGAGTCCAAATTTCATGGTTTCCTAACAACACCATTTCATAGGTACATGAACTCATGGATTATGAGTACCCACTCAAACGGAGAATTGTTTTATGTCAAACTTGTAATAACTTTATGGACCTTAAGCTAGCTATGAATGCGTAGATGAAGATTACCCACGACATCAACGAAAATGAAAAAAACCTCGAAAATTACTGATTTCACAGAAAGTAAATAAAAAATCTACCAACCTGTCAAATCCTTGACCTTTGCTTGACCCATGACCTCTGGCATAACTGTAGTCATCCTGAAAGTGTTGTTTCTATATTCCTGAACATGTAGAGCCCTGCTGCCTCTGTTCCTTGAACCTACTGGCATGTCCATAATTCTTGTGTGGCTATAGTATTGTATTCCCTCTGTTTTATTCTGTTGCCTTCCCACACACATCCATTACTGCTTTTAACAATACATCCTGAAAATACAAAAGTCTGTATAAGAACTCTCCATAAAAGGAGGAAAATTTGTTGTTAATTTTGTTCAAGACACAGGCATGCAGTGGGTTTTATTGTTGTTAAATTTACCCAGATTCTAAAAGGTAGTTCCTCTTGTGAACTGTCATTAGTCCTGTTTTCCAACGATCAGCACAGATTTTTCCCCTTCGCAAAACATACTCGAAATAATCAAATTAATAATCCCATAAAATTTAAGTATTTAAATTTGTTAACCAAATAAATTCAAGTAATGCATATGTACTAATCACTTGCTATATACTCCATTTTGACGTTAAATAACAAAAAAGTTAGCAGGATAAGAAATTTCTTATCCTGCTAACTTTTTTAACAGCAAACAGTTGTGGGAACGCACATTACACATACATTACATATGTGTGGTGTGCAAGCAATGTTGCAAGGTGTGTTCACGATGTGCAAACGATGAAAATCTGGAAGATTGTTGCTTGCGCACATTTGTGCGGACGATGGACGAACGTTTTGCGATGACAATCACTGTTGGTGTAAATTGAGGAATGGCTTAACAATATTATACGGTTTCGTGTTTGAACATATAAACTTGATTTTTTATGTATGTTTCTATATTCTAGCTTCATATATAAGCTGAAATCTTTCTATATTTTCTAAAATTCAGAAATGTGTGTTTCGGTGTTTTTTTAAGCACCCAAATCTACACATGCAAAAGCATAACACATATTGACACCGCCCCATATACAGGTAAACATAGCCACTTTATACATGGACCTGGACCGTAGTTTTACCCATCCGGGGCACTTACGTAACTCGGCAAGGTGTGAAAACCCAGGTGAAGGGGAGCTATAGGGGACCTCTGGTCACTCATCAAAATGTGATTTACATTTTCTGTTACCTGGGTGCAAAACCCATTCTTGACAGTCTAACGATCATTTAAATACTGTGTTACACGCATTGTAAAATTGAACATAATTTAATTAATATGATGAGAAATTTATATATACAGTGTTCCTTATTCCATACGAGCCTTCTGGAATTTTTTTTATCCGTAATATTGATCAACCAAATGTATCAAATCACACAGTTGTGTGGAGAGAAACATCACACAGTTGTGTGGAGAGAAACATACATCATGGCGAACAATTGTAAAATCGCACAGTTGTCTAGATGGTGTGTGCAGGCTATTTTTGGTGCGTTGTGCGATCACACAACTGTATCTATATATTTCACACATGCATAAGTTCTGTTCTCAGGTAGACACCCTACTCATGATAACAGAGAGTAGCCTGAACAGATTAATTTTTACAACAGTCCCCAATATGCCATATAGCTGTCACAATCTTCAGTATGCCATATAGCTGTCACAAGTCCTCAGTATGCCATATAGCTGTCACAAGTCCCAAGTATGCCATATAGCTGTCACATCCTCAGTATGCCATATAACTGTCACATCCTCAGTATGCCATATAGCTGTCACAAGACCTCAGTGTGTCATAAAACTGTCACATCCTCAGTAAGCCATATAGCTGTCACAAGTCCCCAGTATGTCATAAAACTGTTACAAGTCCTCAGTCAGTCATAAAACTGTCACATCCTCAGTATGCCATAAAACTGTCACATCCTCAGTATGCCATATAGCTGTCACAAGTCCTCAGTATGCCATATAGCTGTCACAAGTCCCCAGTATGTCATAAAACTGTCACATCCTCAGTAAGCCATATAGCTGTCACAAGTCCCCAGTATGTCATAAAACTGTTACATACTCAGTATGCCATATAGCTGTCACAGGTCCTCGGTATGCCATACAGCTGTCACAAGTCCTCAGTAAGTCATATAACTGTCACAAGTCCTCAGTATGTCATATAGCTGTCACAAGTCCCCAATATGTCATAAAACTGTCACATCCTCAGTAATTCATAAAACTGTCACATCCTCAGTATGTCATAAAACTATCACATCCTCAGTATGCCATATAACTGTCACATCCTCAGTATCCCATATAGCTGTCACAAGTCCTCAGTGTGTCATAAAACTGTCACATCCTCAGTAAGCCATATAGCCGTCACAAGTCCCCAGTATGTCATAAAACTGTTACAAATCCTCAGTATGCCATATAGCCGTCACAAGTCCTGAGTAAGTCATATAACTGTCACATCCTCAGTATCCCATATAGCTGTCACAAGTCCTCAGGAAGTCATAAAACTATCACATCCTCAGTATGGCATATAGCTGTCACAAGTCCTCAGGAAGTCATAAAACTATCACATCCTCAGTATGGCATATAGCTGTCACAAGTCCTCAGGAAGTCATAAAACTATCACATCCTCAGTATGGCATATAGCTGTCACAAGTCCTCAGTAAGTCATAAAACTATCACATCCTCAGTATGCTATATAGCTGTCACAAGTCCCAAGTATCTCATAAAACTGTTACATCCTCAGTATGCTATATAGCTGTCACAAGTCCCAAGTAAGTCATACAACTGTCACATCCTCAGTATGCCATATAACTGTCACATCCTCAGTATGCCATAAAACTGTCACAAGTCCTCAGTATGCCATATAGCTGTAACAATCTTCAGTATGCCATATAGCTGTCACAAGTCCTCAGTAAGCCATATAACTGTCACAAGTCCTCAGTATGCCATATAGCTGTCACAAGTCCCAAGTATGTCATAAAACTGTTACATCCTCAGTATGCCATATAGCTGTCACAAGTCCTCAGTAAGCCATATAACTGTCACAAGTCCCCAGTAATTCTGTTTTAGAAAAATATAACAGAAAGTATTGACAGGTATACACTTATAATTAGACCGTCATAGAAAATACTATACAGTGTCTAAAAACACTGATGGTCTGTACACTAGTGATAATATGATATCATCTAACTTGGAAATGGATGGCTGCTGGACATATGAGAGCAAAATGGCAGAGGGGATCTCCATTATGTATGACTAGACACAGCAAAAAATGGACCCCATGCCACAGACTCATAACTCGGCACGTCAGCTTCATGCTGTGGAGCCGCCACTCCGACAATCACGTGACCAATCATTGTATACTACGTCTACTTCCTGCAAATTGCAATCTTGTAATCCATGATGCAACTGTTTTTTCCCCGTGTTAACAGATACAGATGTAAGAGGAACACTGTGTAGTGTTTGTTAATTATGCATGAGGCCATTTTTTTGGTGATACATTCGGGAATAAATAACAATTAAAATGTATCACGAAGTGTCAACTTTATGTATTTTTTCAATTTTCCTCGGAATAGTCACTGCTGCCAATGATACAGAAAATTATGACGAAGAAATCAAAGGTTATTGAAAATATCTGATAAACCAACTGACAATCTTTTCAATTTAAAAGCAGTATGGAATAAACTTTTGCCAATAAATTTTGAATTCAAGTACAATGGGAAAAACAAACGAATCACCTGCCTGCCCGTCTGTTTGTCTGTTCATGAACCTATTGCACTGCTCCTAAATCATTTATTTGTTGCATTTTTGTTGTAACTGGACACAGTGAAAGTATACCATATGCAGATGTGCATGAAGAGAGGAGTTAACAATTTAACTATATTTACTGGAGTTATGGCCCTTGAAAATCTAAATTTCTGCTCCAGAAAAGTAGCAAATGCAACACCTCCCTTAACTGTTTGTTGAATTCTTTTTGTAACTTGACACAGTGGAAGTATATCTTATGTAGATATACATGCAGAAAAGAGGCACCAAGAAATACCTAGAAAAGATGAATAACAGGGTAGATCTTCATGAGCTTACATACTCAGTTTTTATTGTTTCAAATGCTTTAATAATAAAAATCTGATTTCAGAACTCCATGTGAAAGGGAAAATATTTTAATATTTTTTTATTGAATGCAGTGATCCATAGACCATGAAATTCTGTTCATGGCTGATCAATGAAAAATAAACAAACATATATAATTTTGATTTTAAGTTACTTTTCAATTTAGCCATTCAGATGTACGCACTTTGAAAAATGAACCTGTCACTTTCAAAACAGTAGTTTAGATAAGTACTTTTATTATTCAGAAATGATTTCATTAAGGATCCCTGTCCCACTGCAGACAAAACAATATAGATTAATCTATGTTGTTTTTTGTACAGTAACCTCCCCTTAATCTTGTTTTGGATATAACTGAAGTGCAATATCAACGAGGATGTGTCTCGTTAACCGAGACTGACGTTACCTTGTAACGAGAATGTGTCTCATTTACCAAGTCTTACTTTACCTGGTCCACAGAACAACCTCCCCATCAGTGGCACCCTCTATCACTAGACAGTGGTGGCCACTGACTCTACAGAACAACTTAATTGGGCCAAGGCACTTCCATTGAGCAGGTAGCTGAGTTTGTTGAACAATAGTACTTGTATAACAATCTAAACCCCAGCATTGAATCACACTGTAGCCTTACTTCAATTTTACACTCGGAACAATGTTGTTAATTATATTTTGTTTATTTCAACTTTGTCATTTCTTTCATCAAAGTCCCCAAAGTTAAGGTTTTCTTTTCGGAAATCATTTATCAAAGGTATAGTTTTGCTGAAATAAACCAGGTTCCTATGTGCAGTAACAGTTTTTGGCAGTGGTACAGGGATCCTGAAATAAAAGATACAGGTGTTATGAAAATTAAAATTCACGCTAAAACACTGCAATTTGAAGCAATATTTAATATAGACTTTATTTATTTTACAACAATTATGAAACAAGCTATTTCAACTTATATTAATCACTCTTGTTGGGGGGGGGGG
>NW_018406397.1:2674686-2675579 GCF_002113885.1 Mizuhopecten yessoensis
GTGTAGGAGGAAACCGGAGTACCTGGAGAAAACCCATATGGTCGGGCAGGTGACCCCAATCTTTTCACGTCCGATCGGGGAATCGAACCCCGGACGCCTTGGTGAAAGGCAAGTGCGCTATCCACTGCACCACCCGACCACCCAAGCAATATTTATATACATGTACACATATAGCTAAACTGTCTGTAAAAGTAAATATTGAATTTTTAAAAAAAAAGTCCCAAAAAACATTATCCTGTAAGCAAATTGATGTTTTCTATGAAAATTGGTTTGAGATTACGGTATGATTTTGTGATACAAACAAGAGTTAATCTGTAGACAGTTAATTCAGTACAGATGTACTCGTTTGGGAGACTAATCGGCCGGTTGTTCTAACCATTTGGGATCAGGAGTAACTCAAAACAACCGTAACACACCATGGCTGTGGCTGAACCAGCATCTCGTGGGAACCAGCTCAATACGCAACTTCTCTGTCTTATCACAGAGCGTAACATGCTGCATGAATTAGTAAACAAGAGGCCCATGGGCCTTAACGGTCACCTGATATATTTATACAGAGAGTTGATTTTTGTTTTTAACATGAACAGAAATATTATTCAAAGTGACAAAAAAAACAATAAAACCACCTTATTCAATATCTAGCATGCAGATTTAAGACTGAAAAGTATTTGAAACTAGCACCTCTGATTCTAAACAAGGAAAATGAAGAAATTTTATTTTAGCACACAGACTCCATTGGGCCCCACCCTACAGCCCTTGGGGGTAGGGATGGCTCAAAATTTACAAAGTATCAAACTGTCAACTTAGGGTTATAATTCCAATCAAGTTATCAACATGTAATATTCAAAGTATCATTTGCCATTATAAACCATAACAAATTTTGCCCCCCCCCC
>NW_018406397.1:2676326-2678883 GCF_002113885.1 Mizuhopecten yessoensis
AAATTGAATTACTTCCAATGGAAATTAAACAAATGTTGGTCCAAAATGTGATTTCCCTATATAAACTATAGTAAAGTTTACCCCCTCCCCAGGGGGAAACGTGAGACCCCAGGGTCAAGAAATTCACAATTTTAGTAAAGCACCTTAAGACCCTTCTATCTATGAAGAGTATTTGATTCTACCATATCTGGATCTTGAGAAGAAGATTTTTGAAATTTTAGTCAATTTTACCCTTTTTGGCCCCGCCCCTCAGGCCCCTGGGGGCTGGGGACCATATAATTCACACTTTTAGTTGACCTTTGGCCATGGAAGGTTTCTGCAAAATTTCACTGAAATTGGTTTAGCGGTTTTGGAAAAGAAGTCGAAAATGTAAATTGTTTACGGACGCACGACGGACGACGGACGACGGACAACGACGGACAAAAGGCGATCGCAATAGGTCACTTGAGACTTTGTCTCAGGTGACCTAAAAAAACATAAAATGTAAAGAAAAGGTTAGCATTTCCTGTAATTTATAACAAATATCATATTTCAATATCTGTGAGGCAAAATGTTCTTAATATACCTGTTCATGTTTAGTTCATACACTTTTAGAATTCCTTAAAACGAAGAAAAGAAGAAATATAATGTCCATGTTTATCAAAAGTTGATGTCAAAGGATTGAATTGGGGAAAAAAATAGGTTTCATCTTTGACAATAAAACAAATGTAGGCATTAATTTAAGGGTTTATGATGCTTTGTAAAAAATCCCATAAGCTCACAGTAACATACACAATGGTATACTGATGCACCATAAAAATCTTCTCTGTGATAGAATTGCAGATGATTTTCAGTAAACAAACATAACAAAAATATTCTAGCAGCAATTTTGAATTTAAAAACGCCTCGTCTTAAATTCAATATTTACATTGCATTGAGAATATTTGGCATCTAAAAGCCACTTTGTCTTGATTTGCATGAAAGGCATTAAGGAAATTTTAACTAAATGAAAAGTTCATTAATTTCTAATAGATATGATATAATGACACAAGCGTGGTGGCCCCACTTAGCTGATTGTAAACACTCCATTGTGCAAGATGACATTCCTGTGATAGGTCCCACACCAATATGGCTGACATATCAAAACGTCATTAGTCGATGCACGCTCCGAGACCTTGCGTGCTCCCATGCAATTGTACCTTCCTCGCTATTGACCCTCGAGAGACTCGGAGCCGTCAAAAATCTCCACGTCTCTTGATGATGCTACCCTCATTGAAAATTTTGCGCAAAATATGCAAGGCCTTTGCCTTTGTTTATGGTAAACGCATTTGAATTAACCAATAGTCTTAAATCAAAACATATCATTTATAATTCCAAATTATAACTGATGAATTAGTGTTAAATGTTTGAGTTATAAATTTAATGGATAAAATCCAGTACTAATGGAAATGGCCGTGACAGCTATCGTTTGTCGCTCATGGTTCAAAAAACAGCGCTGCAAATAAACTATATGAATGGTTAAACCCGCTGATAATAGGGCCACATCCTCACATATACCTTGATTGAGAATTGTCTTCCCTGGAAAGCACAGCAGGTCACTAGTATTGATAGGAGCCAACAAGGCCAATCGTGTTGGGAGAAACGGCGCTCACCCAAGAGTAATTGTACACAAGGTCATCGCCTGCTCAACCTGCGGGAACGATTCTGCAATAACATGGGGTACATTGTTGTGGCTACAAATATCTTACAGGGATCTACACAGTTAGTGGTTTCCATTGATTTGACAAACAGCTACCATCAACACCGACAAACACAAAAAAATCAAAAAAATACGATTGATAGGTACCATCAATGATGCCACCAATGACACCACATACTGAAAAATTTACCCTATAAAAACAATTAATGACAAGCTGTACCAACTCTCTGTGACAATAGCATGGTGACAAATGACTGTCCTCAATGACCTTGGATGCCATCAGTGAAACCTAGTACTAAAAAATTTAAACTATAAAAACAATTAAAGGTAATGACAAACTGTACCAGTTCTGTGACAATATAACAGTGACAAATGACTGTCCTCACATCTACCCAAAAGCTCGTCTCTTACCAAATTTCACTGAATAGACTACGTAACATATAACCAGAATCATGAAATGTAAAAGAAATCTTGATGGATGAATGTTAAAAATTAGTATTTCTCCTGCGAGTGAGTGTCATACTTGTGAAGGTTAAGAAAAGTTACAGGAATTCAGAGAATTGAAATTTAAACAATTTATCACCTCTGATAAAACAAGAGGCCAAAGGGCCTTAACGGTCACCTGAGTCTACAGTATTTATTTTTGTTGTTGAAATATGTACCAATTGGAGTAAAAAATAGTATAATGTTAACTTAACTTTGTCAGGACCATGAGCTGATCATTCCTAGACCGATTTTAAGTAAGATCGGCCTATTAGAACTTAGTAGCAAAATAGCCATGGCAGCCAAATTGTATTTCTGATTGACCCGAAAAATAACAACACTTTGTCAGGACCATGATTCGATCATTCCTACAAAGTTTCAGTTCAATCGGCCAAG
>NW_018406397.1:2678988-2708685 GCF_002113885.1 Mizuhopecten yessoensis
GGCCATATTGGATTTCTGATCGACCCGAAAAATAACAACACTTTGTCAGGACCATGAGGCGATCATTCCTACCAACTTTCAGTTCAATCGGTCCAGCAGAACTTGACTTTAAGTTTGAAATAGGTTTTCAAAATGGCGGCCGTGGCGGCCATATTGGATTTCTGATCGACCCGAAAAATAACAACACTTTGTCAGGACCATGAGGCGATCATTCCTACCAACTTTCAGTTCAATCGGTCCAGCAAAACTTGACTTTAAGTTTGAAATGTAAAATGTTAACGGACGACGGAGGACGGACGACGACGGACGAAAACGGATAGCAATAGGTCACTTGAGCTAAAAGCTCAGGTGACCTAAAAATAGAAAATAGTAAAAGTCCAAAAACCTGAAGAGTGAACACTGGTGTGCCACAAATGACAAAAATTCCTTGAGAGTGAAGGTCCAGGAAGGTCAAAGGTTGTTGAAATTCCTAAGGAATGTCAATGAATATCTGAAAAACCATGAGCAGTAGAAGTTGAGAATGGTCGCAAACTTGACAGAGTGCACATTAAAATGGACAGACCCCTGCTTTCCTACCACATTAAGACCCCACAAGCACTTACAACAAGGCAAACGAGAGTGATTATATAAGTTGAAATAAATTTGTTTCACAATTGTTGTAAAATAAATCTACTTTATCTTTTATATTTTTAAAGCTCAAGTTTGGTAAGAATTTCTAAACCACAAAGAGTAAAAGGGTGACAGCACCCACAATAAAACCTTATATTGTGCAGAAACAAAATAATAACTGTATTGGTCACATGACAATAGAAAGGGGATCTATGGCATTGTGCTCTGTGACCTCATCTACTGATAATTGCTTATTTCTAGAAAACTTAACTAACCCTAAATGTATATGTGATCAGAATCTAGAAGAGAAAAAAATCCTTTTGAATTGAAGAGGAGTGAAGGTATAAAAAGGTACCAATTTCTGAAGTGTGATCAAACAAAGTCAGAAACTTATGAGCTAAGGTCAAGTAAAGCCAATAAGGTTGAAAATCCCTTAGGAATGAGGGTCCAGACGGTCAAGGAGTTAAGCCAATAAGGTTTAAAATCCCTGAGGAATGAGGGGCCAGACAGTCAAGGAGTGAAGCCAATAAGGTTAAAAATCCCTGAGGAATGAGGGTCCAGACAGTCAAGTAGTAAAGCCAATAAGGTTTAAAAACCCTGAGGAATGAGGGGCCAGACAGTCAAGGAGTGAAGCCAATAAGGTTAAAAATCCCTGAGGAATGAGGGTCCAGACAGTCAAGGAGTAAAGCCAATAAGATTTGAAATCCCTGAGGAATGAGGGTCCAGACAGTCAAGGAATAAAGCCAGTAAGGTTTAAAATCCCAGAGGAATGAGGGTCCAGACAGTCAATGAATAAAGCCAATAAGATTTAAAATCCCTGCGGAATGAGGGTCCAGACAGTCAAGGAATAAAGCCAATAAGGTTTAAAATCCCAGAGGAATGAGGGTCCAGACAGTCAAGTAATAAAGCCAATAAGATTTAAAATCCCTGCGGAATGAGGGTCCAGACAGTCAAGGAGTTAAGCCAATAAGGTTAAAAATCCCTGAGGAATGAGGGTCCAGCCGGTCAAGGAGTAAAGCCAATAAGATTTAAAATCCCTGAGGAATGAGGGTCCAGACAGCCAAGGAGTTAAGCCAATAAGGTTAAAAATCCCTGAGGAATGAGGGTCCAGACAGTCAAGGAGTTAAGCCAATAAGGTTAAAAATCCCTGAGGAATGAGGGTCCAGACAGTCAAGGAGTAAAGCCAATAAGGTTTAAAAACCCTGAGGAATGAGGGTCCAGACAGTCAAGGAATAAAGCTAATAAGATTTAAAATCCCAGAGGAATGAGGGTCCAGACAGTCAAGGATTAAAGCCAATAAGGTTTAAAATCCCTGAGGAATGAGGGTCCAGACAGTCAAGGAATAAAGCCAATAAGGTCTGAGGAATGAGGGTCCAGACAGTCAAGGAGTAAAGCCAATAAGGTCTGAGGAATGAGGGTCCAGACAGTCAAGGAATAAAGCCAATAAGGTTTAAAAACCCTGAGGAATGAGGGGCCAGACAGTCGAGGAATAAAGCCAATAAGATTTAAAATCCCTGACAAATGAGGGTCCAGACGGTCAAGGAGTAAAGCCAATAACGTCTGAGGAATGAGGGTCCAGCCAGTCAAGGAGTAAAGCAAATAAGGTCTGAGGAATGAGGGTCCAGACAGTCAAGGAATAAAGTCAATAAGGTCTGAGGAATGAGGGTCCAGACAGTCAAGGAGAAAAGCCAATAAGATTTAAAATCCCTGAGAAATGAGGGTCCAGATGGTCAAGGAGTAAAGCCAATAAGGTCTGAGGAATGAAGGTCCAGAGAGTCAAGGAATAAAGTCAATAAGGTCTGAGGAATGAGGGTCCAGACAGTCAAGGAGTGAAGCCAATAAGGTTTAAAAACCCTGAGGAATGAGGGGCCAGACAGTCGAGGAATAAAGCCAATAAGATTTAAAATCCCTGAGGAATGAGGGTCCAGACAGTCAAGTAGTAAAGCAAATAAGGTTTAAAAACCCTGAGGAATGAGGGGCCAGACAGTCGAGGAATAAAGCCAATAAGATTTAAAATCCCTGAGAAATGAGGGTCCAGACAGTCGAGGAATAAAGCCAATAAGATTTAAAATCCCTGACAAATGAGGGTCCAGACGGTCAAGGAGTAAAGCCAATAAGGTCTGAGGAATGAGGGTCCAGCCAGTCAAGGAGTAAAGCAAATAAGGTCTGAGGAATGAGGGTCCAGACAGTCAAGGAATAAAGTCAATAAGGTCTGAGGAATGAGGGTCCAGACAGTCAAGGAGTTAAGCCAATAAGGTTTAAAATCCCTGAAGAATGAGGTTCCAGACGGTCAAGGAGTAAAGCCAATAAAGTTTAAAATCCCTGAGGAATGAGGGTCCAGACGGTCAAGGAGTAAAGCCAATAAGGTTTAAAATCCCTGAGAAATGAGGTTCCAGAAGAATCAGAACCAATGAGATTTTATTTATTATAGGTCCAGAGGGCCCACAACCCATATGGAAAGATCAGGTTCCAGATATCTCCATGGGGAGTGAGGTCCAGACAGATTAGGGTTCTGGAGTATGGGTTTGAGATCTTGAGGCATGAAAGAAAGAAAAATTAGATAAGACTGTCTGAGAAGTAAAGATCAAGAAATGTCAGAGTACCTCACAATTGCAGAAAAATGCAAGCAAAATTCCCATAGGAGATTTTGAAATGAGAAATTAGTAAAGTACAAAAAAATTAGAGCCATCAGTTTAAAAATGCAAGATTTCATTCAGTTCTAATGTTTTTCCAAATTGTTCATTTATCTCTCTGACTTAATAAAACAGGAACAAAATGGTCTCCAGAATGTGACCATTGGAGATAATTTCACAAATAACATTATCCGAAACACTCTTTTGTGAAAAGACAGAAGTAAGAAAGTTACTGGCTCACAGACAGCTTTACATTAAACTGTACTCAAGTGGCCTGAAATAGATACAACTCTGACATCTTCAGAAATGTTAGAAAATAACTGGAGTGCTGTATCTGTCGTTTTACATAACTGTAGAATAAGCCTGAGAATCTGTAGTATGAAGCTATCCAATAAGCCTGATAATCTGTAGTATGAAGCTATCCAATAAGCCTGGTAATCTGTAGTATGAAGCCATCCAATAAGAAAACGAGCGCTCGAATTCATGAAACCATTCTCATTCATGCTCAAACACAGACTTCGTGCTCAAACCAACTTTCTTCACACTCGCGTAAATCATGTGATACTGTCACAAAAGCAAGTGTTAACACTGAAAATGGTACGTATTGGCTTTAAGTCTCTCTCATTTTTTATTAACCGTTCACAAACTTATTAAGTTATTATCGAAACAAGAAATTGGGATTGAGAACAGAATCTAAGATTGAGCACAAGGACATGAAAACAGGCCGAAGGGTTCTGATGTATTACACAATCAGTTAAGGTACATCAAAAATCTGTAGTTTTACATAATCATATTAGTCTGTGAGGTTTTACACAATAATTCAAAGAGCACCACCCACCCTTCTGAATCTGTCATTTTACACTATTGTATAAGGATATAATATAAGGAGCGCCACGAAATTTTGGTTTTACATTATTTAGTAAGAATATCCCAGAATACAAAATATTTGGTTTTTCAGAAACGTAAAAGGATCAAACAAATTCTACTATACGGTATACTGGAAATTTTCATGTCAAATAAATCATGACATGCGAATATTTGTACACACCTTACAATATATAGAAATGACATGTGAAGGGTGAAATTAACACTGAGCGAACATGGATTTTATAAGTGAATGGCGAAATTAACACTGGGTGAACATGGGTTTTATCAGTGAAGGGCGAAATTAACACTGGGGGAACATGGTTTTTATCAGTGAAGGGCAAAATTAACACTGGGCGTACATGGATTTTATCAGTGAAGGCGAAATTAACACTGGGCGAACATGGATTCTATCAATGAAGGGCAAAATTTACACTCGATGAACATGGATTTTATCAATGAAAGGCAAAATTAACACTGGGCAAACATGGATTTTATCAATGAAGGACAAAATTAACACTGGGCGAACATGGATTTTATCTGTGAAGAGCAAAATTAACACTGGGCGAACATGGATTTTATCAATGAAGGGCAAAATTAACACGAGTTGAACATGGATTTTATCAATGAAGGGTGAAATTAACACGAGGTGAACATGGATTCTATCAGTGAAGGGAAAATTAACACGAGGTGACCATGGATTTTATTAATGAAGGGCAAATTAACACGAGGTGACCATGGATTTTATCAAAGAAGGGTGAAATTAACACGAAGTGAACATGGATTCTATCAGTGAAGGGTGAAATTAACACGAGGTGAACATGGATTTCATCAATGAAGGGCAAAATTAACACTCGATGAACATGGATTTTATCAATGAAGGGCAAATAAACACTGAGGTGAACATGGATTTTATCAATGAAGGGCAAATTAACACGAGGTGAACATGGATTCTATCAATGAAGGGCAAATTAACACGAGGTGACCATGGTTTTTATCAATGAAGGGCAAATTAACACGAGGTGACCATGGATTTTATCAATGAAGGGCAAATTAGCACGAGGTGAAAATGGATTCTATCAATGAAGGTCAAATTAACACGAGGTGAACATGGAATTTATCAATGAAGGGCGAAATTAACACGAGGTGACCATGGATTTTATCAATGAAAGGCGAAATTAACACGAGGTGAACATGGATTCTATCAGTGAAGGGCAAATTAACACTGGGCGAACATGGATTTTATCAATGAAGGGCAAATTAACACGAGGTGAACATGGAATTTATCAATGAAGGGCAAATTAACACAAGGTGAACATGGATTTTATCAATTAAGGGCAAATTAACACGAGGTGACCATGGATTTTATCAATGAAGGGCAAATTAACACGAGGTGAACATGGATTCTATCAGTGAAGGGCAAATTAACACGAGGTGAACATGGGTTTTATCAATGAAGGGTGAAATTAACACGAGGTGAACATGGATTTTATCAATGAAGGGTGAAATTAACATGAGGTGACCATGGATTTATCAATGAAGGGCAAATTAACACGAGGTGACCATGGATTCTATCAGTGAAGTGCAAATTTAACACTGGGTGAACATGGATTTTATCAATGAAGGGCAAAATTAACACTAGGTGACCATTGATTTTATCAATGAAGGGCAAATTAACACGAGGTGAACATGGATTTTATCAATGAAGGGCGAAATTAGTACTGGATGAACATGGATTTTATCAGTGAAGGGCGAAAAATTTGACTGGGCACAAGTTTCCTGGTATATAGTATTTTCATTTGTGCCCTAGATGTTTGAGTTGAGAGAAAAAATATAAACTGATCCACTATTTCCTGGCAAGACTTAAGATAATTCTTTTAAATTTTCATGCTGATTACTGTGATGTCTAGGGAGACATTTGTGTAAAGTATTTCCAATGATTGGTCTCTCCATATACAGACATCTCGCTGGTTATTTAAACGCCAGTCCAAAAGTTAGTGGGTTACTCAGTGGGGACCTGTGCTTGTCTTGAGCGTGGACACCCAAGGTACGCAGGGCGATTGACGAAATATGTAAATATCAACAGGGAGAATTAATCACAACAAGCTCAAGCGTCACCAGTTAGTTGGTACTTATCTTTATTGGCCGACCGGTTTCGCTTCTTGGTGCGAGGCTTCATCAGGACAATTTTCAACAACATTTTCCCCCCTGTAGTACTTTTATTATAAAGTACTTACATTTCCCTGACAGGGTGGAGGTGTCTTACTCCCACTTCTGTGTTGTAACCTTTCAAAGTACAGTGGTTATTTTATTTTTGCTCTTGTCAGAATGGCTCCATTGTCAGTAACCCTAAGCTGTCGCATGATGTAGGTCACAGAATTAACTTTCATGTGTCCTCCTCATACATTTACTGAACTAGGTCAGTCTGGTATTGACGCAATGTCAATAATACGCTGGAAGGCAAACGATACTTTCAATAGGTTCATAATGCCAGAGAAAAGGGAGAGCAAAAGTGAAAAATAGTATTTTAAAAAAGCTTTTTTTCACAATTTCTTTTTGCGACTCACATGTGTAACGATGGTTCATGATTAATTAAAGAACTGCAATTATGGGAGAGGTGTTTTAGAAAGACGTTGCATTGTTTCATTTCTTGGCACCACGGTGACGATGACGTGAATGGTGACATCTTTTAGAGCAATTAGTGGAAGGTGTCCAAACACCAAGATGTGCAATTAGGGCAGACAACTCCGAACATTAATTCCTGTCAATGCTGCCTTCTACGGGGAAAAAAAATAAAAATAAAAAAGAAGAATATTCATAGCAATTAGCAAATATAATGTCCTTTTATTATTGTTGTTGAAAAGATTATTAGCTCATCCAAATTGAGATGTTTTCAGATATATTAAATTTTAAAAATGATCAGACATAGCTGGTTATCACAGAATGGGGTCACTTTTAGTATTTGTACTAGGATGAGGCATTGAGGTTCCCCGAGGGGGCCAATATTGATGGCATTGAGGTTCCCCAAGGGGTCCAATATTGATGTCATTGAGGTTCCCTGAAGGGTCCAATATTGATGGCATTGAGGTTCCCCAAGGGGGCCAATATTGATGCAGTCAAAGTGAATACATAAAAACCATAAATAATTTATTTTGAATTTACCTGCTTTGCACATTATTTTAGAATTTCCTAGCAGTAAACAATAATAATTATAATAATTCGAGGTTCTTATATACCGCTTTATCACAACCTAGTTCGCAGGTCGTCTCAAAGCAGTTCACAAATCATTATCCGTGGTTATAGGACCCTTGCAACCAGCCAATATCTTTCTCAACTCCCTGGTGAGCATCCAGCCAGTGCTGCTATTTCAGCGCTTAGAGCTAGCATTCAACAATTCATGCTCTGCCCAACCACTTACTCATTTACAGCTGAGTAGACTGGAACATGCGGAGTAAAGGTTCCTGCTCAAGGATACAACACAGTGCTGTGACATGACTCGAACCTGTAACCCTTTTGGGCAGGAGCCCGGCGTCCTACCACTAGACTACCAGGTCTCGCAAGCTATACACATTTGTAAGCTATTTTCCAAAACTTTTGCTTATTCCTGTACACACCAATAAATCTTGGATAACAGTCTATTCAACCCAAAAGAAATATTTCTTCATGGATACCATCAGCCAATCAGAATCGAGAAGATTTAATACACCATACTATTCATGTTTCATGGAGCTTTCATGTTACAAATAATTAAGTTCTCCTGATGGAATTCCATTCATCTTTAGGAAAATTTGTCTGCAAACCTGAGGGGTACAAAAAGCACAATTGATTATAGGGAAATATGGTTATTCCTATTCATCTTACGCAACAAAATACAGTTAAAACAATGTCCTTGTTTTTTTGTCTTTAAAAACAAAATAGAAAGGATTCATATGATTGTTAACCCTTTCACCCTCATGTAACTTAAGTAGACTCTACCATGCACTGATATGGATGAGTCCATTATGGTCTACAGTGCTGAAAGGTTTAATATGAGAAGATTGCATTTTTTGGTAAAACATTTAAAACGAAATGAAATCTCCAATATATTTTGTTATTTTTTAAAGAACATTTCATTGATATGGGGATATTTACAACATAGCGATCCTTTCTTAATATATTTTGATAGGAAATATAAATGTCATATCTGTTTTCCATTTAACAAATAATACAACAAGAATAAATTATTTCAAATAAATATTTTCAATAATTTTCTTTTAAGAATTCTAGTTTTTAACGGCATTTATAAAAACAATTACATAACCAATTTATCTGAACAGAAATTCAACTTCTATAGTTTTAAATTTTAACAGAAATTCTGAATAAGCTGTTTATTGAGATATTTAATCAAAATGCCTTTTAAGAACTCAATGGCATTAAAAAAAAGGTTGAATTTTAACAGAAATTCTGAGAACAAGCCATTGATTGAGATAGTTAATCAGAATACCTTTTAAAAATTCTAGTTTTCAATCGAATTTATCAAAAATCAATAACTAATTCTTATAACCAATATCTCTGAACAGATATTCAATTTATATAAATTTGAATTTTAACGGAAATTCTGAGAACAAGCCGTTGATTGAGATAGTTAATCAAAATACCTTTTAAAAATTTAAGTTTTCAATGGAATTTATAAAAAAAGAAAAACAATAACCAATTCTTATAACCAATATCTCTGAACAGATATTCAATTTATATAAATTTGAATTTTAACAGAAATTTCGAGAATAAACTATTAATTGAGATATTTAATCAAAATTCTATGTGATGCTTCCTAGAAAAGCTCTTACATCAATTAAATACTGGTGTTAATAGGACAAAACTGTATTTACGTGCAGTGAAGACAAGAGGTGTGCGAGTGTCATATCCCATACAATCAATCCCAATTACCTCGCTGTCTTTTACATAAGTAAATTACATTTGACACCTCACAAGATTGACAAAGGCGAGTGAACAGTTCTCTCCGACGTAATTGTAGTGGAGAGGTTGTGTGGAATATGTGTTGATGCAGCTAATTATACTGAGTTGGAATGATTACATGGGGGTACAATTTACCGAATATTATTTCATTCGTAAGCAATTATGTCTAATGGGCACAAATCAAAGATGATTTTTGGTGACACCTGTAACTAGGTCATTGATACCTATTATCAAAGCTGATGATGACACCTGTCAATTTTAATTCTAGCTGGTGTAGAAACAATTTTTTTTGTACACTTGTACACTGATGAGAAATGTAAAACAAAATTAAAAAATTGAAGATTTCTTATTAAAATCACACAAACTATCGACCAGTTATCAAATTCGGTTATGCAACTTTTCATGCTTTTGATGTTTGGACTTTTATATCTGAACCAACTAAGGTTTTGTTGTGACAGCTAAATTTATCTTGTGAGAGCTATGGATATATGACGACAGCTTAGGTCATGATAAGGTCATATATGACAGCATCTAAAAAGGACTTATGAAAATGGTTAAGGTTATATTATACATTTATTGTAGGAAACATGTATACCCCCAAAAAATAACATTAACAGAATAGGAGAGATGATCATTCTGATTGGTGTTGTCTGCTTTCCTCATTCAGAACTAGCTAGGTTGTGATTGCATGCTCTTACCAATTTTTCTAGGGAGGCTCGGAATAAGGGGAATATGATCTGGGAAACTTGAGCGTGTAAGGGGGACATACTGTTTCATTGCCCTGTCATATGACCAGTATCATCTGTTATTAAGATGAGGTATAATAATATGACAGTTTAAATAATAATAATGACAGGTAAGGTGATATAATGACAGTTATGGTAAAACACTTACAGTCAAGGTCATGTCAACAGGTAAGGTCACATAATAACAGCAAAGGTCAAATGACGACAGCTAAGGTGATATGACAATAGCTAATGTGATATGACAATAGCTAATGTGATATCATGATTGCTAAGGTTTATAAGTCATGTGACAACAGCAAAGATCAATTAACAAGAGGCCCAATGGGCCTGCATCGCTCACCTGGTATAAAACTCACACTTGTAACCTTAAAAGTGATCTAAAATAACAGGCAAAATATCAGTATTTATGATTAAAATTCATTCAAAAGACCCTGTTATTTTTTTTTAAACATTTCATCCCTGTGATTGAAAGTCGAACAAAGTCATTATGTTGAACACATTGTATAGCCTTTCATCTCAGGATGTAACTTGCAAAGCATAAACATCCTGGGACCCATGGTTATTCAGAAGAGGTTGTTTATAGATTTTAAACAAATTTGACCCCTGTGACCTTGAATATAAGTCAAAGTCATTCACTTTAACAAACAAAGTAGTCCTCTATCCCAGCATATGCTACTGACTAAATATCAACATCCTGAGCCTTTTGGTTATTCAGAACAAGTAGTTGAAATATTTTGAACATATTTGACCCCTGTGACCTTGAATATGGGTGAAGGTCATGCATTTGAACAAATTTTGTAGCCCTTCATCTCAGCATGCTACTGGCCAAATATCATCACCCTGGGCATTTTGGTTATTCAGAAGAAGTTGTTTAAAGTTTTAAACATATTTGACCCCTGTGACCTTGAATATGGGTGAAGGTCATTTATTTGAACAAACTTTGTAGCCCTTCATCTCAGCTTGCTACTGGCCAAATATCATCACCCAGGGCATTTTGGTTATTGAGAAGAAGTTGTTTAAAGTTTTTAACATATTTGACCCCTGTGACCTTGAATATGGGTGAAGGTCATTCATTTGAACAAACTTTGTAGCACTTCATCTCAGCATGCTACTGGCTAAATATCATCACCCTGAGCATTTTGGTTATTCAGAAGAAGTTGTTTAAAGGTTTTTTAATACAATTGACCCCTGTGACCTTGAATATAATTGAAGGTCATTCATTTGAACAAACTTGGTAGCCCTTCACCAAAGCATGCAACTGGCTAAATATCATCTCCCTGGGCATTTTGGTTATTGAGAAGAAGATGTTTAAAGTTTTTGACATATTTGACCCCTGTGACCTTGAAAATAGGTGAAGGTCATTAATTTTAACAAACTTTGTAGCCCTTCATCTAAGTTTGCTTCTGGCCAAATATCGACACCCTAGGCCTTTCGGTTATTAAGAAGAAGTCGTTTAAATTAAAATATTGACGCAGGACGACGGACACCGCGCCACGGCATAAGCTCACTTGGCACTTTGTGCCAGGTGAGCTAATAAAAGTTGAAGTGTCATATGATGATGTCTATTATTGTCAAACAATGACAATACCTTGTATTGTATTGTACTGTTTGTACCATTAAAATATCCATCACATGTACTAGACTAACCCAATACATTTTTTTTTTATTATACTACCCAGCCCCAAAATAATACCAAATGTTACAGCCAACCCATCATTTGAAATCATGTCTTTTGGCAAAATGGAAAAGGTAAACTAGAATTTTGCTGTTTTAGATGAAAAAGCTGTCGCCTGAGGCGCGAACCTGACAGGGCTAAGTGATGTTTAATGTGGGGAAAAACGGTCGCATGCTCGAATGTCATCTACGGAATCAGACCAAAATACAGCAAAACCCTGAGGGAGTTCCTGTCAGCCTCACACTAAATACCAGCCCTAATGCAACGAGGTAAGGGATTGCTGAGCAGCTCTGCTTAATCTATCTCCGCAACATTCTATTGTCTTCCTGTTCCGACCACTAAATATACGGCAGATTAGCGAACCTGGAAATGCCTTCGTCAGGTGATGTTCACTTCCTCATAAGTTATCAGAATAGGCATTAGTGAAACAGGATAAAGGCATGCTGAGCTGTCCTGACTATAATTATCTTGTGAAATTCTATTGTCTTAGTTTTCCGTTCTGTTGTTCACATGACCTACAAATAGTACAAACGCTTGTGTTTGTCCTGTTATCCTGCCTGTAGTTTGTTATCCCAGAAATCACTTAGAGGGTTAAAATCCTGGGGTAGTGCTTGTTGGAAAAATAAGATTGAAAGGAAATGTGTTGCATACCATCAGAAATGTTGAAATATGCTTTTTAGTGTTATATTTATATTAAAACCAACAATGAAAGCTACATCTATATTTTTTTGAGTGGTTTGCAACAGTTCATAAGACATTTAAACAAAATGTTTTGTTTTAGTATTTTTTAATAATATAAACTTTATTTATTTTACAACAATTATGAAACAAGATATTTCATTTTTTTTATATTTTTTGAACGTCCTATTAACAGCTATGGTAATTTAAGGACGCGCCTCCATGTGTGTTGAGTATGCGTGCATGTGTGTATGTGTGCTGGAGACAGGGTATGTTGGATGTATTTGCTTCCTTGCGATAGTACAGATCTAATGCCAACTTTAGAGTGCTACCTCACTGAAATACCATACTGAAGGCACCCAACACAGCAATATAAAGGAAAGACCAAAACACTTCATGATTGGAAAACATTCACATGTTCTTGTTCCTGCAATGGTTTATAATACTTTTTTTTTATTTATCATTTTTCACCCTTATAATTATAGACAAATACTCAGATGAAAGCATTAATGGTCTATACTCACAACTTGGTCAAAATTTGTCCAGTGGGATCTAAGACTTATGTTTCCTGGAGCTGAGTCCCTGCAATGTCATGTTTATGGAATGTTTTCCACAGAGTGAAGACTAAGTATCACTTCCATTGACCAGTACAGACAAACTCTTCACAATGAGGAAATTACCAATTATAACCAAACACATCAGTGACACAGATCCAGAAACACAGTAAAGGTGTGACCAGGACAATTTGACTGGCAGTAACCATAGTTACCACCAAGCTTCTGATGAGTGAGGTGTGACTGACTCATTGTCCATTCACCTTTAGGGTCAAGAATGAAGTAGATTATACTCACTGTGATTAGCTCTTCATATAGGTATTATCCTGATTTCTGGCAAGATACATTTACGGATATGAATGTTGAAATGTATTCTTCTGTTACCATCATTTAAAAACAGATCTGATAATTACAAGATACCCAGGTAGGAAAATAAATTTTACAACTAACAATTCTCATCATGAAGAGCTCAAATGCTCTATTATTAGTTGAACAAAAATCTTAAACACAAACTATGACTATATATCCATAAGCCTTAGATTTGACCCCTTTTATCAGTGTATGGCAACAATTTGAAACAAGATACCCAGGGGGCTGTACCACTCACTAGATATTTAAGACACCAAGGCGAAATATTCTCATAGTGAAATTGCAAATATTTCCTTATTTTGGGCTTTGCCTTTCAGATTCCATGGGCACAACACCCTTAAAGCAGGACCAGACCCTGGAGCTGATCCTGTAGCAGGATATTAATTTGAAGTAAACACGTCTTCATGTCCAGTGAGCACATATGGATACAGTATGGAGATCTCAACCATATGACGAAAGGGCTTAGTCTTCAGGGCACAACAAAACACCAGGGAAATCATACATGGTTACATAAATGTAATTGCCTCAAGCCTAGCAATTGTAAATATGGTTGAAGTGTTAATTAGAATCTAAATCATTTCCTTGAAATGACCAAGGGACTTAATCCCCAGGGTGGGGCTAGACTCCTGGCCCCACTTGTATAAAACATCTCAACTCTTCAGATTTCCTGAAGCCTAAAATTTCCCATAGATCATACATTGCTTGAGATTTTCCTCAACTCTGAGATGTTTTAACCAAGTGGCCACTGGGCCTATCCTGATGGCATGACTGTGCTTGTCTCTATATTCCAAGAAATTACTGCATACCGGGAAACTTTTCGCACAGTCAAATTTTCGCCCTCACCAAAAAACACATTTTGAGCCAATGTTAATTTCGCCCTTCACACTTGATGACTATGTTTGTTACATCACTTACTACTGTTACCATAACGATACATTCATCCTCATTGCAGAGGGCAAGAAAGAAGAAAATTAAATTGTGGCAAACATTTTCAGTATACAGTATATTTATGGTTATCAGCAAAAAGAAGGGTTGGCTTCGTTATTTGCTTTATTTCTGAATTGAATGGGCTAAATAGAGGTTACACAACGAGTGGTTGTTGAATATGGTATTTATTTCACTCGAGTTAGTTAATTTTCAAAAGTTACATAAGACACGAGTCGTGTGATCTGTTTCTACCACAATCTCATGATCAGTCAGAAATAACATACGCACATGTGTTTGTTGACAAGGCTGGCGAAGTGATATGACCCATATGTAAAAAGTCACTCATTAATATTCAAAAATGGCTTTTCTTTTTACAAATCTAATAATTGTCTAAATTAATGTTTCGGCAACGACTTCATGAAAAAATATAATAGATAAACGACTTTAAATATTGGGAGTAGCAGTATTGCATTAATTTATATAAATAAACCACGGACTATATGCGCGTAAGCATATCGTACAAAGTCTGCCTCCCGCCAAGTGACGAAGACGAACTTTTCGCTGTCAATGTCCAAAACCATAGGCCTACGTTTCTTCGTGACGGTTCTATGGTTGACGTTTATAGTGACAGTTCAGCCATAGTCAGACCATCCAAATCGCGATAACGGGACGTCGGGAGAACGAAATATTTTCCGACACTGTGACAGATCTTGTTTTGGTTTCATGACCTGGACACGCGACGGTGTGACGTCGAAACGATATTGAGCGTCTGGAGCAATTTTGCCTGAAACTAGCGATCAAATCTTTAAGTATCATCTTCTTTTAATATTGCCTTAATAACCCCATTTTCCGCATAACCTCACAAAGTCACCAACATTTGTCGAATGTTGACAGCAGACGACGTAAACAAAACAGATTGTGGCAAAAAGCGCGTGGAAAAAGTCGTCCCGGTCAAAATTCATCTTCTCGACCAATCAAAAATCGTGTAGGTCATATACCACGTGTGGTATATAACTCATATTTATCTAACTGTCTGCGTGTTTATACAATGATCTGAGAGTGGAATAACACAGCGTATTGTGGTAGAAGTATGCTTCCATTGTCATTTGGTGGAGTTCTGACAGTAGCTTGGGAGAGATGTAGTTTAAGCCAATCAGCCATTTTTTCCGCTTTTACCCTGTTCCTTGGATCCCACTAGAGTCAGCTCCTTAACATTTGTATAATTTTTATTCCTAGGACGAAAACAAGCAACCACTACTATTTTATTGAAATCTGCTGAGTAGTTTCGTAAGAGATGTCATTCAAAGCAAATCAGCCTATTTGATCACTTTTGACCAAACCCTTCAGCCATCAGAAAGGTCATTGCCTTTCATTGTATAACTTTTGACCCCCACGGCCTAAAGATGTTAACACCACAATTTTGTTAAATTCTGCTTTGGGGTTTGACAGATGTTGTATAGAGTAAAAGATGACAGGCATCTGTCAAGAAAGTCAAAACACCAACATGTATGCTTAATCAGGTACTTTTTATCAGTTTGACCTTAAAATTTGGTGAAGCTCTACTTTCTGGTTCAGAAGAAGAGGTCATTTGAAGAAATGTTTGACGGATGAAGGAATGATGAATAACCTTGGTCCTATGGACTAGGTTAGCTAACAAACTTTAAAGCTCCTCTATGCAATAAAATATCTAAACTCTGATACTTATAAACTTTTAAAGAAAAACTTTTGAATGTTCACTTGACCTGGCAACAAGAAGGAAATGGGCCTTTGTTGGCTAGTTTGACACTGACTTGAGGTAATCAAGATTGAAAGGAGTTCAGCATATAACTAACGGTTTAATAAAATTTCCACATTTTCAGATAATTTAGTCTTCCTGACAATTGCTGGATTGATATCTGGATTGTTAATATTTATATAATATCAATACACCTCAAAGCATAATCTACTGTGCGTTTGCAGCCAATGTCTACAAAACATGCTAATGTCCCCAAACAATTCTACGAACCACAACAGCTGATAATAACGACAAACAACTGCACTGCTCATGTATAGGGCTTTGATGTGGCTCCATGTTCAATTGTTCTGCTGATTATCGGTGCAGCGTCCATCAAAGTCATCACTCATACACAATAGCAACGACGAAGGGACAGCTCGGCCAACCTAATCGCTGACCTCGGGTCCCTAGTGATCATAAAGTACACAGACCCATGACAGGGCGAGTCCCATTCATTACAGGTAAATTGCCCCCAGCCAAAGATTACAGTGTTGAGTTTACAAGGTAATGGCCACAGGAGTTGAGACAGATGCAACCAGTTTTTCGGATTCAGCTGCTGCGTGAAAGATAATACATTACAGGTTTTAGTTCCCCAGATCGAAACAAACATATCCCGAATCTTTGGTTAAAAACATAAACAGGTAACTTACTCCCGTAATCAGTGCCATTGTAAACCTTGATCCCCCACCTTTTGTCAACATTTTGGAACGTAGACCTCATAATCAATAGATACAAATGGAGCAGGTTTAAAACTGGTTATAAATGGTAATTAATCAGACCACCAGTATTTGCCTTCGCTTTTACATTATTTTGTCAATATTAGGTAACTAGAGTTAAAATTACATACCAGGTTATAAAAATTTGATCTTTACCTGAATTTCTGTAAAAACATTGTAACTGAAGATTAATTTATAACACAAGTTTTCACAACATTAATGTATCAAATTTGGACAAAGTGTGAACGTGATATTTACAATGGACATTGACAGATGCTTGATTTGTTTTACAAAAACTCAACATCGCATCAATCAAAACATTCCATGTATAGAAAGACCCCACAGCCGTCCTCCTGCTGTATTGGTAAGGAAGCCTGCAGCTCATTGACATACATACATATCCTCCTGCTATATTGGTAAGGAAGCCTGCAGCCCTCTGACATACATACATAACCTCCTGCTTTATTGGTAAGGAAACCTGCAGCCCACCGACATACATCCATATCCTCCTGCTGTATTGGTAGGAAGCCTGCAGCCCTCTGACATCCATACATATCCTCCTGCTGTATTCGTAAGGAAGCCTGCAGTCCTCTGACATACATACATATCCTACTGCTGTATTCGTAAGGAAGCCTGCAGTCCTCTGACATACATACATATCCTACTGCTGTATTCGTAAGGAAGCCTGCAGTCCGCTGACATACATACATATCCTCCTGCTGTAATGGTAAGGAAGCCTGCAGCCCTCTGACATACATACATAACCTCCTGCTTTATTGGTAAGGAAACCTGCAGCCCACCGACATACATACATATCCTCCTGCTGTAATGGTAAGGAAGCCTGCAGCCCTCTGACATCCATACATATCCTCCTGCTGTATTCTTAAGGAAGCCTGCAGTCCTCTGACATACATACATATCCTCCTGCTGGATTGGTAAGGAAGCCTGCAGGCCTCTGACATACATACATATCCTACTGCTGTATTCGTAAGGAAGCCTGCAGTCCGCTGACATACATACATATCCTCCTGCTATATTGGTAAGGAAGCCTGCAGCCCACTGACATACATACATCTCCTCCTGCTGTATTGTTAGGAAGCCTGCAGCCCTCTGACATACATACATATCCTACTGCTGTATTCGTAAGGAAGCCTGCAGTCCTCTGACATACATACATATCCTCTTGCTGTATTGGTAAGGAAGCCTGCAGTCCTCTGACATACATACATATCCTCTTGCTGTATTGGTAAGGAAGCCTGCGGCCCTCTGACATACATACATATCGTCCTGCTGTATTGGTAAGGAAGCATGCAGCCCACTGACATGCATACATATCCTCCTGCTGTATTGTTAGGAAGCCTGCAGCCCTCTGACATACATACATAACCTCCTGCTTTATTGGTAAGGAAGCCTGCAGTTCACCGACATAAATACATATCCTCCTGCTGTATTGTTAGGAAGCCTGCAGCCCTCTGACATACATACATATCCTCCTGCTGTATTGGTAAGGAAGCCTGCAGGCAACTGACATACATATCCGTTTTCATCAGGAAACAGGTTTCTTGTTTTATTGGTCCCTCGGGAAACACTATTGCAATTTTATTTGTGTCAAAAGTTTTGTGTGACACTTCGAAGTTGTGTGTACATCTCTATGGGAATATGCAATTACCACTAAAACTGACTTCAAAAAGACTGCAAGACTCTTATTACTATATCAAGTACAATGTACAGTAAAGAATTTTTAATCTTGCCGCTAATTACCATCCTGGGAAAACTGTTGCAGGTGTTTCTCTTCAAGATAGAACATATTTTATGTACTTATGGCAATTTCAATAACACAGAAAACTTGCCATTCCATTATTCCTAAATTGCTACAGTGTACCGTGAAGAATTTTTGATCTTGCCGCTACTTATCTGAAAAGACTGTTCCAGGTGTTTTTCCTCAAGACAGAAAATCTTTTATGTACTCATATCAATTTCAATAACACGGAAAATTTGCCATTCCATTTTTCTGAATTGCTACAATTTTAACAAAGATATATCCAAGTTATCAAGCTTCAGGTGGAAGTTTCCTATGGTTTTAGAATTTTGATATTTTAACACATTTGACCACTGCAACCATTAAAGTCAGGATCAATGTCGTTTATTTGTACAAACTTTACAGCTCACCCCAAAAGCAATCTATATGAAAAATATCAAGAATTTAGGACTGATGGATAAGTAAAACAAATTATCAAATTATCATAGGTACATAGGATCAAACTATACGGAATATCTATTGGAATTAGATCTGCAGCCAGTATCCTAAAATCCAGACGACAACCAATAAGTCATACGTCAGTCCCAAGGGGACAGTTTCCAGGAATAACAACAGATCGTAACATACTATTGGCTGAGGGCTAGTGTCGAGTCATCACCACCACGACCATAAAGGTCTCCTGGGACCGGCTAGTGTGTCATGGCAACCAAAACTCTTCCGCAATAACCGACTAGATAGACTGTGTACATTATGTATTATCAATTCGTGTTTAAACAATGGAAATTAATACATCCATCAGGATTTAATTTGTCAACTGTATCAATAATTAATGGCTGCTTTACGATTTTTGTACTGGTAATACGGTACCCATAATCCATTAAAGTTCATTATCTACCGAAACAGGAAATTCTATACAGTTGTTTCTGAAATGATGATAATATTAATATACAATATTTGATATAGTGCCCTATCTAGCTAACTTAAACCACTCTATAAATTAATACTATTAGCATATACATTAATCCATACAATTTTGAGGAATTCGCAGGAGCTGCCTTATCAGGCACTAGCTACTAGTCCTATGCCACCTGGCTAATATCTCCCTATGTGTGTATGCCTTTGTGTGTGCTGGAGATGTATTGTGTTCTGTTTTGTAGTGGGAACGACTGCTTCCAACGGCATCATTTATAGTGTCACCTCACTTGAATGCTACAGCACAGATACCGCAACATCCACCTCAGACCAATTTATACTCCATCTGGGTTGTTGGAGTTGTGTGGGCAGGAGAAAAACACTTTCTCTGAATATCCATGTGTACAACAACTTTGGGGATCGAACCTCGGCCGCCTGTGTGGAAGGCTGAAGTGCTAACCACTCAACCAATCCGCCCATTAATAAAATAAAATCATATCAAACAGAAAAACTGTGCCATAGTCAGCAAGATGCAATCTTCATATTAAAAATGGCAATGTTTAAATGCTTATTCCAATGAGGTTTAAAATAGAATGATAGATTTTTATAAAAAAAATCGTAAACAATGTTTAGATGCTAATATTATAATGTAGCTAAGCAAAATGGAAGATTTTTTTTTTTTTTTATTTGAAATGCTTTCACAAGACAAAAGGAGTATAAGTAAACATATAAGAGTTTCTTGAAAATAAAAAATAAATCATCAAAAAGCAAATTCAGGACAGCAATGAGCACCCTACTTTTATAGCCAATCAAAAGCGAGGAACTACTCCCCAGTATTTTGATAACAAATCAGAATTGCTATTATCGTCATGGTGACCGGTAGACCATCTGTCACCATTACTAAATGTTGCTGAACATGAGACAGGGTCAACACCACTTACTCTCAATCAGAAGTGACATGACACATTATTCACAGTAAGGTCATCTTTTCAACCAAACAACATCATACATCCACAGAATATCACCATGGCAACAAATTTGGTTAGAAAAGCATCCCATTGTACTTCATAAATGTAAAAAATACAAAACAAGAACACTTGAGATTTTTAAGTATAGGTTATGTAACAAATTCAATACAGTGTGTGCATGTACACAGTCTCTATCATCCTGTGGCGAGTGAAACATGAAGTTTACAAATTCATCACATCGTTGTCAGGTAAACAATACAATCATAAATCGATCATTCAGTCATAGCATAACAAAGGCACCAGTCGGTTTTCAAATGTTGTGACACGTTTAATATGTACATTGTTTGTGTATATTAAAGTACAACTCTGATATTACATATTTCAAAACTGATGAATCATATTGATCAAATGTGTAATGTATGTTAATTTAATGCACAATATAGAGCTAACACAGAATACTAGTCAATTTACTATGGAAATTATATCTGATTCTTTTGAAACATTGCAGTTTAAGTCCAGAGAAGTTCACGCATGGGCAATAAACTTTGTAAAACTAGAACGCTGACAGGTCAGTAAGGGCCCCGTCTTGTGGCAATATATCCTCCTTAATCATCAAAAAGCAATCTGCCCATATAGCTGAGCTTGACGTCTGATATTTGGACTTCATAAAGAATCGCAAGGAAGTAAAATATACATTTAACATGTACTATGATGTGAGTCTTGTTTCCTTCCACCTCCATATTTGCTGGGCTAACAGAAATGTAAATACCGGTGCAATACTCATTTGTAAGCTTTGATCTGTTTTATTTCACTTTAAATACCTCCTCCATCAAGAGCCAGGGTCAAAGTCAGAGATCCACTTTGTCTTTGACCTTTGGACCTAAATGACCTTGACCTTTAACCCAGTTACCCTGATCTTTGGTCAGTTGACTTATTCTTTGATTCCGACCAACTTTGCTTCATAATATCATAACAAAATGTTCATCTTAAGAAAATACAAAACGAGATCTTGACCTTGGACCTTTGGACCCCGTAACCTTGACCTTAGGTCATTTGACTCGGTGTTAAGTTCTGAACAACTTTGCTTCATAATAACATAAAAATAATGTTCATCAGTAAAAAGATACAATATTTGACCTTGATATTGACCCAGTGACCTTGACCTTTGGTCAGTTGACTCCTTGTTTAATTCTGACCAACTTTGCTTCATGATGTCATAACAAAATGTTCATCAGGGAAAATATACAAAATTTTACCTTGATCTTTGACACAGTGACCTTGACCTATTGGTCAATTGACTCCTTGTTTAATTCTAAGCAACTTTTCTTCAAAGCATCATAATGAAATATTCACCAGTGGAAAGATACAAAATTTAACCTTGACCTTTGATCAAATTACCTTGACCTTTGTTCAGTTGACTCTTTATTTAATTCTGACCAACATTGCTTCATAGCATCATAACAAAATGTTCATCAGTGAAAAAATGCAAAAATAGACCTTGACCTTTGAACCTAATGACCTTGAACCTCAACTTTTTACCTCAGTGGGTCTCTTTGTTTAATTTCGACCAACTTTGCTTCATAATGTCATAAAATGCTCATTAGTGAAAAGCTACAAAATTTGACCTTGACCTTTGATCTAGACCTCTGACCTGATGACCTTGACCTTCGGTCAGTTGACTCCTTGTTTAATTCTGATCAACTTTGCTTCATCATGTCATAACAAAATGCTCATCAGTGAAAAGATGCAAAATTTGACCTGGACCTTTGAACCTTATGACCTTGACCTTTGACCTCAACTTTTTATCTGAGTGTGTATTTTGTTAACTGAACATCTTGATCAAGTTTCATGTAAATTGGTCAATAAATACCAAAGTTATTAGCCAGGAACAAAATTTGTGGATGGACAGACAGACAGACACAGACAGACAGAGTGATTACTAAAGGGCACCCGTATCTCCAATACCGGGCGCTAATTATACAAAAAAATATGAGAAATGTTGACTATTCAAAACATTTTATTGCTGTAAATCCAGAGTAAAACATACCAGTATTAAAGGAACACAGTCACAGACAGTCCAAGTCTAGTTAGGATAGTCATAGAGAGTTTAGGTGTAGCTTAATATATAGTCACAGACAGTCCAAGTCTAGTTAGGGTAGTCATAGAGAGTTGAGTTATTTCTAGTCACAAACAATTCAAGTATAGTTAGGGTAGTCATAGAGAGTTAAGGTGTAGCTAGTCACAGACAGTCCAAGTCTAGTTAAGGTAGTCATAGAGAGTTGAGTTATAGCTAGTCACAGACAGTCCGAGTCTAGTTTGGGTAGTCATAGAGAGTTGAGTTTTGGCTAGTTACAGACAGTCCAAGTCTAGTTAGGGTAGTCATAGAGAGTTGAGGTTTAGTGAGTCATAGACAGTCAATGTTAAGCTTGTCACCGACAGTTGCAAAATATCAAATCACTGACAATTGAGGTTTATCTAGTCACCAAAGCTGATGTACAGCTAGTCACAGACAATCCAAGCTAGTCATAGACAATCCAAGTATAGATAGTCATAGAAAATCCAAGCATAGCTAGTCATAGACAATTCCAGTATAGCTAGCTATAGAAAATCCAAGCATAGCTAGTCATAGACAATCAATTTATATCTAGTCATATACAACCCAAGTATAGCTAGTCATAGACAATTCCAGTATAGCTAGCTATAGAAAATCCAAGCATAGCTAGTCATAGACAATCCAGGTATAGCTAGTGATAGACAATCCAGGTATAGCTAGTCATAGACAATCTAGGTATATCCTATCATAGACAATTCAAGTACAGCTAGTCATAGACAATCCAGGTATATATTATCATAGACAATCTAAGTAAAGCTTATTATAAACAATCCATTATAGCTAGTCAAAGACAATCCAAGTATAGCTAGTCATAGACAATCCAGATATATCTTATCATAAACAATCCAAGTATAGCTAGTTATAGACAATTCAAGTACAACTAGTCTTAGACAATCCATGTATATCTTATCATAGACAATCCAAGTACAGCTAGTCATAGAAAATCAAAGTATAGCTAGTCATAGACAATCAAAGTATAGCTATTCATAGACAATCCAGGTATAGCTAGTCATAGACAATCTAAGTATAGCTAGTCATAGACAATCCAGGTATTGCTAGTCATAGACAATCTAAGTATATCTAGTCATAGACAATCCAAGTATAGCTAGTCATAGACAATCAAAGTATAGCTAGTCATAGACAATCTAAGTATAGCTAGTCATAGACAATCCAGGTATTGCTAGTCATAGACAATCTAAGTATATCTAGTCGTAGACAATCTAAGTATAGCTAGTCATAGACAATCCAGGTATATCTTATCATAGACAATCCAAGTATAGCTTATTATAAACAATCCATTATAGCTAGTCAAAGACAATCAAAGTATAGCTAGTCATAGACAATCAAAGTATAGCTAGTCATAGACAATCTAAGTATAGCTAGTCATAGACAATCCAGGTATATCTTATCATAGACAATCCATGTATAGCTTATTATAAACAATCCGTGTATAGCTAGTCATAAACAATCCGTGTATAGCTAGTCATAGACAATCAAAGTATAGCTAGTCATAGACAATCCAGGTATATCTTATCATAGACAATCCATGTATAGCTTATTATAAACAATCCGTGTATAGCTAGTCATAAACAATCCGTGTATAGCTAGTCATAGACAATCAAAGTATAGCTAGTCATAGACAATCCAGGTATATCTTATCATAGACAATCCATGTATAGCTTATTATAAACAATCCGTGTATAGCTAGTCATAAACAATCCGTGTATAGCTAGTCATAGACAATCCGTGTATAGTTAGTCATAGACAATCAAAGTATAGCTAGTCATAGACAATCAAAGTATAGCTAGTCATAGACAATCAAAGTATAGCTAGTCATAGACAATCAAAGTATAGCTAGTCATAGACAATCAAAGTATAGCTAGTCATAGACAATCAAAGTATAGCTAGTCATAGACAATCAAAGTATAGCTAGTCATAGACAATCAAAGTATAGCTAGTCATAGACAATCAAAGTATAGCTATAGTTATTCCAACAAGTGTGATTCAGGTAGGGATTTCTTATAAATCAGAAGGAATGACCACTTTTGACATGTATGATACAGGTAAAAGTTTTACGCTGAAGACAGATATACTTTTCAACATCTGTTTGAGCCAAAAACTGACAGTATGTTATCAACAAAGGTTTACTAAGTGCACCAGCCACAACTCCGTATAAACAACAAACATTTAATGGCGACATTGATATCAGTATTTGACGCTTTATTATCCAGACTTCCACACAGGAACAGACAAACATGCTTTCAACTTTGATGCATGACTATTTTGTCTTTTGATCTTCCGACATATTACGAGGGACAGCACATAAGGTATGTCACCCTACCACAGACCTGTGAACACTGATGGCCAGCTTGCAGACCATGGGAAGCTCATATCTCAGACTCATACAATTAGACTCACATCAAGCTACCAAAGGGATATATATGTGTGCGCTCTCAAGCCCTTTTCATATAGATAGTTCAGATATGCCAGATTTTTTTCAGCAATTTGTGTTTTAGGAGAGTTTCAAAATATTTGTTTGTAGGTTCCTGCTGGTTTCTGTCTGGGAAATGATTAATTCCTTGAAAAAAATAGGTAGCTAGCATATCTAGAGGAATGGTACAGATTGTTTGAATTTGCACTCAAAAGGCTGTTTGTGGAAACTCATTTTAAGTTCAATTCCTCAGTGTTGAGCTATAAAGTAACTGTTAACATGTCAATGTTATTAGTCTACCACCATCAATACCTTCCATATACATCCCTTAAAAAAACTAATTTTACATTTTGTGTATAAAGAAAATTAATTTTCTTTTTTATTATCTACGGTTCTGATCTTCATGCAAAAAAACTAAACAGTTTTATCTTGATATAGAATAACCTAATTTGTGTGGTGATTAATTAGTCCTCAAAGGATGCCAGTCTATCAGATGTTTGCTTCCCTGAGGAAGTGGGTGCCCTTTTGTACACTTATGCAGACTGAAGCAACTGAAAATATAGTGCCTTGTTCAATGAAAAAGCAAACATAATACCATGCATGGCATCAAAAGCCACCTGTGATAATATATCAAAAATGTTTTCCCTGAAATAAAAGCTGCCTCAGAAGTTTCTTTCACCGCATTCACAATTACCATTTAAAATTTTAAGTTGTGTTTCAGCTAAACTGACATAAAGAAGACTTAGATGTATTTACAAAAAAGATTGGCCTTCAAACAGCCAGCCAGCCAGACCTATGATGAGATTGTCTGTGACTTAAGAAGACAAGACTCTATAAAATAAAAATTAAATGGCAAACCTAAAGTATTGAAATTCCTGGTGGCTGTCTGTGTAATAGAATACAGTTTCCATGGTACCCTAACACCTGTGTGGTATGTCAATCCTTCCTTTATAGATCCAGACAATCTATACCGTTTTATCAGTACATATAAAAGAAAAAGTGTCCTTATACATTTTTAATTAAATACAGTGTAACTGTTTTTCCAAACAATATCTTTACTACTTTTCTGTTTTCTCAACAACAAGTTAACTGTACACCCTTGCAACACATATGCGGGTTGCTGCTCTCGCTTGTAAGGAGAGATTTGTGAAGAATAAAAAATGTCATTTGATCTATTTACTTATGAAATAGTGATAACAAAATTGAATTGTCAAAATCCAAGATGGATGTCTCTTAATGACCATCCTGTTTGACAAATCAGTCTCGAGATGAAACACTCACAATTGGAAACCTACACGTGAAATTTGAGAAAGATCAAACCAGTACTTAATGAGAAGTAGTGCCCACAAAATGTTAATTCTCAAAGTTCAAGATGGCTGCCCTTTGACCATCTTGATTTTCTGATGAGTCCCAAAATTGTATATGTGTAACTAAGGACAATATCAAAAGTGATATTTTCAGTGTGAAAATATGACTTTTTAGTATTGACCTATCATAACGGTATCTTCTGTTCGCTGCATTCGAAGGCAACGACATTTTGTTCAAATTCAAATGAAGCGACGGTAGAATAAGTGGTTGTTATGGTAAATGTTTGGTACACGAACTTAAGTATTTACATATATATACCAGTAATGACATTTTATAAGCAATCATACCAGAAAATAGCAGAAAACGTTGAAATTGCGTTGAGAATCCCATTCGAAATGGCACGCAGCCTTGTTGTCAAGCGTGACGTCATTAGAATATGGCGCTGATAATTACGATTCTTATTCCAGCCCTTTTTTAATGCATTACATTTTTCATGTTTTGTTTTAAAAAATGTAATAAATAGAAAATTCAATGGTGTCTTCAGTAATAACAAATATATTTCACTCGTGTGGCTAATATTTTGATATTTTTCACCCGTGCGCATACTGAAGACACCATTAAATATCCTCTATATCCTTAACAAAACGTCCTTATTTACAGCACATAATTATTTTTTTAGCATGTTATAGTACATTGAAAGTAGTATTCTCAGTTGAAGATTGCTTTGTGTATATATCCAATTTCTTCTCCATTTCTTCCGCTTTTTTTTCAGCAAGAATTTTCAAACACGAGTATAATGTGGTTCTATTTCACTTTTATATTTAACAGAACATGAAAAAAATCACAAAAAAAATCTTTGACAACTTGTCGCTCTAAATGTTATAATAATCAGATTTTTTTTAAAAATCTCTCTTCATTTAAAAAGTCATGTGGAAGTGATGCAGTACAACGTCACCATTACTCACACAGGCCAGTTGATCTAGTGTGATCACTTCCTGTAACCCGCCAATCAATCTGCCAGTCACTGCAGAACTTACAACCAGAATTAGTGTTCAACAGATTTTTTTTCTATTGTTAAAATTTATGCACCAATAAAAATTTGAAAGCCTTTTTGTTGCTTGAAATCAATTTTGAAAGGCTACTTTACATTAATTCAAATATGAAAGCTTTTTAAGCGCAACTTCTAAAAACAGGAAATACTTTCTGTCTATGTACAATATCAGTTGTCTTCTGTCTATGTACAATATCAGGTCTATGTACAATATCAGTTGTCTTCTGTCTATGTACAATATCAATTGTCTTCTGTCTATGTACAATATCAATTGTCTTCTGTCTATGTACAATATCAGTTGTCTTCTGTCTATGTACAATATCAGTTGTCTTTGTACAATACCAGATGTCTTCTGTCTTTGTACAATATCAGTTGTCTTCTGTCTATGTACAATATCAGATGTCTTCTGTCTGTGTACAATAGCAGATGTCTTCTGTCTATGTACAATATCCGTCGTCTTCTGTCTATGTACAAAATCAGTTGTCTTTGTACAATACCAGATGTCTTCTGTCTTTGTACATTATCAGTTGTCTTCTGTCTATGTACAATATCAGTTGTCTTCTGTCTATGTACAATATCAGTCGTCTTCTGTCTATGTACAATATCAGATGTCTTCTGTCTTTGTACATTATCAGTTGTCTTCTGTCTATGTACAATATCAGTTGTCTTCTGTCTTTGTACATTATCAGATGTCTTCTGTCTTTGTACATTATCAGTTGTCTTCTGTCTATGTACAATATCAGATGTCTTCTGTCTATGTACAATATCAGTTGTCTTCTGTCTATGTACACTATCAGTTGTCTTCTGTCTATGTACAATATCAGTTGTATTCTGTCTGTGTACAATATCAGATGTCTTCTGTCTATGTACAAAATCAGTTGTCTTATGTCTATGTACAATATCAGATGTCTACTGCGTATCTATGATATTTGCCGAAGTGTCGTCTGCCCATGTTTGGTGTGAAAGTTTGAATGTGGGAAAAGATTTTCTTCTAAATGTTTATTGAACATGTATCGTTATAAACAATTTCTGCTACAATAACAGGAGTAAAGAAAAGTTTCACAAAGGATGACTTACGACCCTGTCAAAGGTGCATATCCTCTACAAGTGACATTTAGGGAGATAATGGACCCATTGTACTCAGATATTCTTGATTTAATTCTTTTTCAAATATGATGGAAGAGACATTAAAAATTTATGTATGAGAAAATTAAAAATTGGTCATAGGAGTGTATTGCTAAACGGAAATAGGAAGTACATCCCTAGTTGAAAGTCCAATGTAGGGAGACAGTATCACAATTTCCGCATATTCTAATGTTTAATATTAAACTGATGAATATTGTATGTTTATTATTGACAGAACAGTGTGTTCTTTCAATATTAAAGTATTGCAAAGCAATCCAGGCATTCATTCAGTTGTTTTTTAATCAATGAGTCACATGTGTCCATTGTTCTGTACTTCAGGAAACCGGCTACCTATTTCACTACTGTGAAGTTTTTCAAGAACGATAACTCTTACATGCAATTACTATGTGTATATGGTTTTATTATAAAATGCCAATTTTTAAATGCTTATAGATAATTAATTTTACACAATTTCAGCATTTATGAAATTGATATACATTAATGCAATACTAATCTATGTCAGTATCATTTTTATTGACATTATTTTGCAAAACATTGTGTGTTTCATTGTTTCATTTTTTTTTCAAAATTCACTCCTTTTTACATAAATTTCCATTTAAAATCCTTAACATTCTGACCCATTATATTTTTTTGGTGGCACAAAATTTTCTTTACTTCAAAGCAATATAACTACAAAATTTTGAAGAAATTCTACTGAGAAATGGTGACACAATCCTATTACCTTAACACAGGAAACAAGTTTTTGAAAGCTGGCAAAATAAGATTTTAATAACTGTTTGTATCCAAAGCAAACTTAGCATTTATTATTCTTGCCAAACTGATGAAACTCATTTCAAAAATGTTTGAGAACACTTAAAGCCGAGTTGTTTTTGGTTTTCTGATTTATTAATTTCACATTAAAACCCATTTCAAATTCAAATATACAGATATTCTGTCATTTCCTTCTTTTTAATTCTTATCTTACTCTTTTTTTTTTTTAAATTCTTATGAATTGAGAATAAAACTACAACTAAAACAAACCTATGGCAACACTGAGATTGATCTTTGAACTCCCAACAAAATCAAACCTATGATAATATGTTCAAGTAGACATTAGAACTCCAACAAATACTATTCTGTGACAATATTCCAGTTGACTTGAACTCCGATGCAAATCCACGACCGTACTCCAGATGATTCTGAACTAAAACCGAAGCAAACTTCTAGCAGTACTCCTGCGGAAATTTGAACACAAAGAGAACAAGCTAGTTGACAAATCTTATTATGTCGATGCTCAAACAGCATTGTTATTACCAAACGCTGACAAGACTTTTAGGATGAGGCTCAAGGGTCATGATTACTAAAAATATTTGGCAAACCTCTGGAATGAAATGCAAAGACTATTATTTTTATTATAAAACTTAGGCAAGAATTTGGTATGAGGTACAGATAACAAGACTGTGGTATGAGGTACAGATAACAAGACTTTGGTATGAGGTACAAATAACAAGACTTTGGTATGAGGTACA
>NW_018406397.1:2717697-2727588 GCF_002113885.1 Mizuhopecten yessoensis
ATAACAAGACTTTGGTATGAGGTACAGATAACAAGACTTTGGTATGAGGTACAGATAACAAGACTTTGGTATGAGGTACAAATAACAAGACTATTCAATCTCTCAGGGCCACACTCATGAAATTAGGCACAAAGGTCATAGTCATAAAAAACTATGGACAAGATTTCTAGAATATTAAACAAAAAAGTTATATTTTAATGGTAGTTCTTGGGTTATACTTCTGCAATGAAGTAGAAAGACATTTTTTATAGGATTCTTGGGGAACACTTCTGGTATGAAGCATACATCAGGTGGTAAACGTTAAAGCTTTTCGACATTTAAATAATTTAGTACCAAAACTGTTTCTAGCCTAAAGGTCAGAGCCTGTGACCATTATCTCAGCTGCATGTCAAGATGATTTTGATACAATATCCTACCTTATTCTAAATTTTGATAATTTTGGTGGAAATCATCAAATTTAATACCATAATGAAATCTAAGACCATTTTTTATTATATTGTCTATTGAAAAAACATTTCCACAGTCTCCTATGGAAATATGCATTCTCATTTATCTTCCACAATGCACAAGGCCAGATTAGCAGAGGTTTTAACGAATCAATACAAAAATCATGTTTCCGCAGAAATGGATAATAACTGACACAGAATGCTGGTACATATTTCTGTATCCTAGACAAAGACCATTCACTGCAGCTATCCAAATCAATCTTGTCATGTACCAGCCGAGAATTTTAATCATTATCTTTAAAGTTCAATGTACCGCGATGGGATGCTGTGTGGCAGAGAAATCGAAAACATGCATAACCATGAAATAGACAATGTAAATTAAACCATAAAACTGGGATAGAACCTTGCTGTCAGTGTATGTAGACCAATTTACCAATCACATTATTTACCTCTGCTAACGATACCTAGATATATGGGTTATGGTAAATCTTCTCAAATCAGGAAAGCTAGCAGACTATCGTAATTCAAAATTTAAAGTGTTTCTGTAGAGTACATATGTATTCATTTTGAGCATTTGTTTTCTTGACAAAGAATAAAATAATCTACCATAAAAATAAAAAAATTGTAGGTAAACAACATAGAAATTAACAGTCTACCACAAGGCAATGTTAATTGTGGATTTTTTTTACAGTATACAGTGAGGCAGTGTCAATTGTGGATTTTGTTTGACAGTCTACCATAAGGCAATGTCAATTGTGGATTTTGTTTGACAGTCTACCACAAGGCAATGTCAATTGTGGATTTTGTTTGACAGTCTACCACAAGGCAATGTCAATTGTGGATTTTGTTTGACAGTCTACCACAAGGCAATGTCAATTGCAGATTTTGTTTGACAGTCTACCACAAGGCAATGTCAATTGTGGATTTTGTTTGACAGTCTACCACAAGGCAATGTCAATTGCAGATTTTGTTTGACAGTCTACCACAAGGCAATGTCAATTGTGGATTTTGTTTGACAGTCTACCACAAGGCAATGTCAATTGCAGATTTTGTTTGACAGTCTACCACAAGGCAATGTCAATTGTGGATTTTGTTTGACAGTCTACCACAAGGCAATGTCAATTGTGGATTTTGTTTGACAGTCTACCACAAGGCAATGTCAATTGTGGATTTTGTTTGACAGTCTACCACAAGGCAATGTCAATTGTGGATTTTGTTTGACAGTCTACCACAAGGCAATGTCAATTGTGGATTTTGTTTGACAGTCTACCACAAGGCAATGTCAATTGTGGATTTTGTTTGACAGTCTACCACAAGGCAATGTCAATTGTGGATTTTGTTTGACAGTCTACCACAAGGCAATGTCAATTGTGGATTTTGTTTGACAGTCTACCACAAGGCAATGTCAATTGTGGATTTTGTTTGACAGTCTACCACAAGGCAATGTCAATTGTGGATTTTGTTTGACAGTCTACCACAAGGCAATGTCAATTGTGGATTTTGTTTGACAGTCTACCACAAGGCAATGTCAATTGTGGATTTTGTTTGACAGTCTACCACAAGGCAATGTCAATTACAGATTTTGTTTGACAGTCTACCACAAGGCAATGTCAATTGTGGATTTTGTTTGACAGTCTACCACAAGGCAATGTCAATTGTGGATTTTGTTTGACAGTCTACCACAAGGCAATGTCAATTGTGGATTTTGTTTGACAGTCTACCACAAGGCAATGTCAATTGTGGATTTTGTTTGACAGTCTACCACAAGGCAATGTCAATTGTGGATTTTGTTTGACAGTCTACCACAAGGCAATGTCAATTGTGGATTTTGTTTGACAGTCTACCACAAGGCAATGTCAATTGTGGATTTTGTTTGACAGTCTACCACAAGGCAATGTCAATTGTGGATTTTGTTTGACAGTCTACCACAAGGCAATGTCAATTGTGGATTTTGTTTGACAGTCTACCACAAGGCAATGTCAATTGTGGATTTTGTTTGACAGTCTACCACAAGGCAATGTCAATTGTGGATTTTGTTTGACAGTCTACCACAAGGCAATGTCAATTGTGGATTTTGTTTGACAGTCTACCACAAGGCAATGTCAATTGTGGATTTTGTTTGACAGTCTACCACAAGGCAATGTCAATTGTGGATTTTGTTTGACAGTCTACCACAAGGCAATGTCAATTGCAGATTTTGTTTGACAGTCTACCACAAGGCAATGTCAATTGTGGATTTTGTTTGACAGTCTACCACAAGGCAATGTCAATTGTGGATTTTGTTTGACAGTCTACCATAAGGCAGTGTCAATTACAGATTTTGTTTGACAGTCTACCATAAGGCAATGTCAATTGTGGATTTTGTTTGACAGTCTACCACAAGGCAATGTCAATTACAGATTTTGTTTGACAGTCTACCACAAGGCAATGTCAATTACAGATTTTGTTTGACAGTCTACCACAAGGCAATGTCAATTGTGGATTTTGTTTGACAGTCTACCATAAGGCAATGTCAATTGCAGATTCTGTTTGACGGTCTACCACAAGGCAATGTCAATTGTGGATTTTGTTTGACGGTCTACCACAAGGCAATGTCAATTGTGGATTTTGTTTGACAGTTTACCGTGAGGCAGTGTCAATTGTGGATTTTGTTTGACAGTTTACCGTGAGGCAGTGTCAATTGTGGATTTTGTTTGACAGTTTACCGTGAGGCAATATCAATTGTGGATTTTGTTTGACAGTCTACCATAAGGCAATGTCAATTGTGGATTTTGTTTGACAGTCTACCATAAGGAAGTGACAATTGCAGATTTTGTTTGACAGTCTACCATAAGGCAATGATAATTGCTGAATTTGTTTGACAGTATACCATAAGACAATGTCAATTGCTGAATTTGTTTGACAGTATACCGCCAGACAGTGTCAAAAGACAACATCTACATAGACATCACCTACATAGACAGGGAATTAAGAAAACATCAAACTTCAGATAGTTAGCAGACATCAAATATTTCTTATTCAAATGATTTGTATTAAAGAATTTCCGAGTGATGCCGCAGTAAAAAGTAATTCCTGAAGTAAAGGACTCTCCTAATCAGGATTTAGAAAATGCAGGTACCAAAGTAGAGAGCATTGCAGGCATGTGGTCATGTAAGACAGACCTGTACTACATGGGTGTTATTCATAGAATTTGTTTGTCTTATTTAGTTATGTAGAGGGGGAAAAATCTTCAATTCTTTAACTTCAAATTTACAGAACATTTACTGCATACATCAAGGTATCCATTTTACTGCCAGACACAGGCGACCAGCTCCAGCAGCCCAGGGAATTCCACGGGAACCGCTGTGTTTGGTAAAACACAGACACTCCATGAGTGTCAGTCAAGCTTAAGTACACAATCAACATAAAATGCAGGCAGAATTTGTTGTGAAATCTTCAAACAGATCAGTAGACACACGCTCCGTGCAAGTGACCTATCTTCAGTACGCTCTGACCCCAACCTGTCTGTCTATACCTTCATGGTACCAGTACAATGTATATGGTTATAACAGACCAGTCGACACACGCTTCATGCAAGCGTACCTATTTTAAGCAAGCTCTGACCCCAACCTGCCTGTCTATACCTTCATAGTACCAGCACAATGTATATATGGTTATAAAATCTAAAATGTTATTTAATGAAATAAAAGTGCAAAACATCTGCTAAGAATCTCATGTGTCAATTTCTTAACATATGTTTGTACCCTTGTATACAGCTGAGTGAACTGGAGCAATCTGTAAAAAGTTTATTTTATTTCAAGACTTTTTACAGGCATCAGGTACCAATAACATGGAGTTATTATAAATGCAGGTGGAATATAATTAATCAAATCAGTCAACAGAAAAAAAACCACCCAGCAAGCCAGGCCAATGTAATATGAGAACAGGGTAATTAAGGGGAAAGAGTAATGAAGAATAAATTCAATTTTGTAAATACAACTGGTTGACCTTCATTTCAAAAATGTGTCATGCGAGATGCTGATGATGTGGGGAGTTACATTGGCTCAAGGACAAAAATAACGAGAGCCAGCTGACATAACAATGTACAAGCTAACAGCTCTTACCCAATAACATCTGCAATTAAATGTGAATACATTTATTTCATAAATAAATGTTTCCCCGACTCGTAAATAATAAACTTGCTGTATCAAGATACTAAAATATAACCTTGAAGGTCAGGATTTTATCACAGATTGCGTACAAATTGTTTATCCCTAACCAATTAGAGGATACCAATAGCTAATATAAACATACATTTTGATTTAAACTAAGTACATGTTTACCAGAATGAATAAGAGCCAAGAGATTCGTATTTTAGCAAAGTTGATTTTGTTACGTATTTAAAAACAATTAGAGATAACTAAAGGGCTTACGTAACTCTGATGATATTTCGCGTTCATTTTATAGAACTACGCGCCCGAAATATCAAATTGTGATAGAAATGAAAAGTGAATAGTATCTATTTATGAGAAATGAACAAACATTTTTGGAACTGATAGTATGGTATAAAGAACATTGGTATTTAGCTAAAAAGTGTCCCGATTTGGGTACAGTGATCGTTAGACTTGTGACAATGGTCTGGGACTGTATTCTATTGCAGAACTACAAAAGTTTTTAAAAATCCAAAAATCTACATCAATTGGTCTTAATTGTATTTTGATCATTTTGTGTCTTAACAGTAAAAGAATCGTTGGTTTTTATTTAAAACATGAAAAAAAATCAAACATAGAGGCTAATAAATCAGCAACTGGGTAGCGTTGATGGATGGGCCAGTAGCCTGCTGACTAAGGAGTAATAGGGTTAAAATGATAACAAACATTTCAGTACAGATAATGTCATGTTAGGGGAGGGGGTTGATATCCCACACACAAGGCAGCGCATCAACTATCAAGGTCATGTCAACATAGTGATATTGATTCTTTTTTCATGCAACTATTCTCTTTAATGTTGTTCATTATTTACCAGATAAAAAAAATAAACAAGAGGCCCAGAGGACCCGTATCGCTCACCAGGATATTTAAGCAGTCATAGCAACATATTAAATAAATATTATACTGTACTACAAATATTTCCAAATATTGGCTCTGTCTCTCAGCAACACCCTTACCTTTTTGGGTCCCATTCTCCTGTCCTAATTAGAATGGGGTATGGTTTCTACAACATTGAATCATGTTGGGCCAAGGATACTCCATATCAAATTAGATTAAAGTAAAGCAATAAGATAAAGGTCATTTTCATTTGCAACCTTTGTTGGGCTCCATCTGAGGAAGCTACTTGTTAAATATCATGACTCCATGCCTTTCACTTCCTCAAAAGAAGCTGTTTGCATTTTTTGCTATATTTGACCCCTGTGACCTTGAAAGTAGGTTAAGATAATTTTCAATAGCCAACTTTGTCGGGCTCCACCTGTGACAGTTACAAGCCAAATAGTATAATTCTATGCTTTTAGATTATTCAAAAGAAGTAATTTAAAGTGTTTGACATATTTGGCCCCTGTGACCTTGATAGTAGGTTAAGGTCATTTTCGGACTCAAACCTTGTTGAGCTCTAACCAACAAAACTATCACCCAAATATCATGACTCTAGGCCTGTCCATTCTTCAGAAGAAGTCGTTCAAAGGAAAAGTTGACGGATGACGGATGCCAGCCGGACGTACAGACGGACGACAGACGCCGTACCATGGCATAAGCTCACTAGCCCTTCGGGCAGGTGATCTAAAAACAATACCATGTTTCCTGTCAAATATTGATTATTTTATACTATGGGCGATAGAAAATGGTACTTGACATTATAAATAACGCTGGTTTTTCATCATGAAAGTCTGTTAAGCTAACCAGAGTTATAACTGATCCTTAGAGAGCCGTTTTCTGTTGGTCGGTCTGCAGTTAACATCAGGAATACTGACATAACTTCTGTGCACATATCAAATACACTCGTGAACACTCAACATGGAGCAGATAATGGCACGATAACTCACCTGCTCCCACAGGTATTCTCCACACTCCAGTGCCTACTGGTCTCCAGGATAAACGAGAATGGTAAATGACAACTGTACGTTAAAACTGGTGATGGCTCAAAATCACTGCCAGATATCCTCTAGTCTGCAGAAAATGATCAATTCTTTCTAAAATAAATCATGTAGTATTTTTTAAAGCTCAGGTATCAGCGTGAAATGTCGAAACAAATGTATACGTGCTTTCCTCACTTTCTCTAAAACTGCCTCACACTTCCTCCACTTCTGAAGGAGCAAGATGGACGTAACATAAATCCACCGTTGACTTTTACTCTTGAAGAGCGCCAGGATATTAACCTGTGTACTTATGATATATTATGTATGAAATAAATATTGTTTAAACCAAGAGCACCAGGAGGCCGAAACATAGGGAGGGACTGAGAGTGACTATTGTATAGAACTGCTGTACTCCTGGACTTCACCAGAAATCTGTTTCGACTCCCCCAACCATCCCCGGTTTTAATCAATAGAAACTTTCAACATTGTCAACACAACAGATAGTGAGAGGTATATTTCATTATATAAAAACAAACATCTTCAATCCTGATGGTAATAAAGGGAGACTGCTTAAGTAAGTAATAGGTAAATCTCTCGGAGATCATGTTCCTAAGTGTTTAAGAATTTTTGAGACCTGACTTTTTAAACAATAACATGTACCTTACTCACCTTTAGAGGTTCACACCTGTATCAATCCAGGTACAACTCTAGTCCGACTCAGGGGTATAAACACCTCTTGATTGAGGTGCACAACTGTAGATCTAGGTAAGACCCGGGTCTGACTGGGGTATAAACACTTAAGATATGACAGAAAGTCAATAAACAGCCATGTAAAACACTTGTGAGGGTGTAATGTGGGGATTTAGGAAGTCAGAGATAGCCTTACACAGGTGGACTACCTACACTGTCTGGTGGAGCTCCAATCTGTAACTCTGACACATTGAGCAAGCGATCTATTGATACTGTCCACTTATGTCGGATGGACAGCACTACTGAAAATCTCACCCAAGCCTCATAAGGTGATTATACCTGATCAAACAGGTAAGGTTACAACAATACACAAACACATATCTTCCTATTGAAATGAATACATTAAATAGATTTTACTTTATCCTTAACTTGGAGATGTCTGAGTGTAACAATGGAATTGTCTATATAAGACAGAGACATCACTACCATATCATTAAGAAGTGATTTTGTCCTAAGGTCACTCTTTATCTGACCTTGACATTTGTCATAAGGTCAACCTTTGTCTGACCTTCACATTTGTCATAAGGTCAACCTTTGTCTGACCTTGTCATTTGTCATAAGGTTACTCTATATCTGACCTTGACATCTGTAACAAGGTCACTATTTTTCTGAGATAAATAATTTTTATAAGGTCACTCTTTATTTGACCTTGACATTTGATGGCCTTGAATTAATAATGACATACATTTTGTATAACTGCATTCTCTATTTTTGATTATTACTAATCAATAATACCAGATTACTTTACATAAAATGTGACACTGAAATAATACAAAACAATCATAAAAACAACTTTGATCTTTGATTCTGTAATATTACATTTTTTAAATTTAATTGATTTTAAAACAATTATGAAAAAAAAAATCCAACTTATGTTAATCACTATTGTCTGCCTAGATGGAAGCACGCAGAGTGTTTTAATGTGGAATGAACCAAAGCACCTAGAGAAAACCCATGTAATATTAGATTTCTAGCTTTTTCTGTCTTTGGCATATTTGCTGAGATTCCAGCTCCTGGAATGTGTCAATCACAACACAGTACCAATGGAAATGAGACTCCATCTCCTGGAATGTGTCAATCACAACACAGTACCAATGGAAATGAACACTTCAGATGGATGAATGATAATGTCTGATTTTCCATTTAATCAGCTGATGTGTGAGCCGTGATTGAGCGAGTGTGATACCCTAGATAATCTAGATCTATCACAACACAGGAAATGTCGTTAAAATGACAGAAATCATAACTTTTCTTATACGGTAACGATTTGTATAACTCGCTAACTGTCGTAACATTTTGAAATCAATGATATCTGATATTACATGTAGTTTGTACATTAATTTAATTTAAGGATTTTTTTCATATGCATACCTGGTACTGTTGAAGTGGAAATTTTTATGATGTGAAAATGATTGCATCTTGTAGTTGAGTAGATGAGCACGAAAAAATCCACACTAGAATATTTTTTAATAGATTATACAGAATTGTTGATCTCCTTGCTAATAGAGGAAGTGTCACAATGTGAACATTTCCATATGACAGAATTTCAACTTTATTAGATATTACAAGTATATTGTATCACAGGTACCAAAATTTAACTGTTATAATCTATTACAGTATTTCTTCAAGATATACCAGAGTTCATCAATATTATTTTTGAGGAGTATTGTCACCATTTAAACCACAATGTGCAGATAGATATTCTATACCTTAAAATGCTGTGGCAGATTTAATTTGTACATAGGATTAAGGTTGCCCTCTCCCTTCGCGCTAGAGCGTCCGACTAGAGAGTTCAGGATAGCAGGTTCGATCTCCCGGTTGAAGCAGACTATTCTCTTTCCTGTTACAAACGGTGTCTGTGGCCCTTCCTGTGGTGATAGGGAGTTAGAACCTGGGTTGTTGGTTGTGGTGTTCGAGGACAAACACATTTTAAACAAGAGGCCCAAGGGCCTTAGCGGTCACCTGAGTTATATCATAGATACTGGTAGCTTTATTTTATTGTTTAGATGTGATGTGGAAATCAGCATGTAAACTAAGTGAAATACAATACTTGTCATGTCATCAATGGATAAGAATTTGAAAATATTGGTAAATGTTCCCTTTGGGGCCCCGCCCTAGCCCCTGGGGATGGGGCAGGAATCCTAATTTTACAAAGTAAAACTCTCATTTACCCAAGATGATTCTGACTAAGTTTGAGCAATTTTCTGCTGAAAATATATAAAATATATACCGAAAAGTGTTATTTCCCTATATAAACTATATTAAACGTTAACCCCTCCCCAAGGGAGAACGGATAGCTCGGGGTCCTGATATTTTCAATTTAAATAAAGCCCCTGATGATCTTTCTTTCCACGTAAAGAAAATCACTGTAGTACCTCTGAGTCTGGAGAAGAAGATTTTTGAAATATTGATTAATTTTCCCTTTGGGGCCCCGCCCTGGCCCCAGGGGTCGGGGTAGGAATCTCAATTTTACAATTTGAAACCATCTACCTCCAAGGATAATTCTCACCAAGTAAAAATAATTTCCTACAGAAAGTTGTCAAAATATACCCAAAAGTGTTATTTCCCTATATAAACTATAGTAAACTTTACCCCCTCCCCAAGGGAGAACGGATAGCTCGGGGGTCCTGAAATTTACAATTTAAG